>NW_006408673.1:3768853-3777715 GCF_000296735.1 Chrysochloris asiatica
ATCTGCTGCACAGGAACGTTTTAAAGTGTTGAAGAGCAAAGATGTCAGCTTGAGGACTAAGGTGTGTCGGACCCAAGCCATGGTATTTTCAATAACCTCATATGGATGTGAAAGCTGGACAGTGAATAAGGAAGATCATAGAAGAATTGATGCCTTTAAATTGTGGTGTTGGAGGAGAATACTAAAAGTGCCATGGACTGCTAAAAGAACCAGTAGATCTGTTTGGGAAGAAGTGTAGCCAGAGTGCTCCTTGGAGGCCAAGATGGCTAAGCTTCATCTCTCATACTATGGACATATTGTCCGGAGGGAACAGTTGCTGGAGAAGGGTGTCATGCTGAGTAAGATGGAGGGTCAGAGAAAAAGAGGAAGACCCCCGATGAGATGGATCGGCCAAATGGCATCATTGATGGACTCAAGTGTGGCAGCGGTAGTGAGGTTGGCCCAGGATCAGACATTGTTTCGTTCTACTGTGCATGGGGTCGCTATGAGTCGGTTCTGACTCGAGGGCACCTGACAACAACAACAATCATTCAAAAGTGGTCTGCCTCTTCTTCTTCCTAGTCTGTCATAGTTCGGAAGATCTGCTGAAACATGTCCATCATAGGTGACCCTGTTGTAGTTAAGTTTCTTCAAGTTGATTTTGACTCATAGCAACACTATAAAGGGTTTCTGAAGTTTTTAAATCTTTGTGGGAACAGAAACACTAATCATTTCTCCTGTGAAGCTGCTGGAGGCCTCAAACCACAAATCTTGTGTTTCACGATCTAGTGCTGCTTATTATATGGAGCCACTGCAATTCTCTTAGGTGACACTGATGATATTTAAAATATTGGAAGCTTTGCTTCTAACATTACAGAAACATCTAAGCCAATAGAGTATAACACTTACAGCCATAAATATGCTAATATTTATTTGTGTCATATTTCTTTTGGTATCTCTATTTCTAACTTTTGAAGGAGCCATCATACCATTTTCCTTAGTTCTTGCACCATTTTACATTTCTACGAGAAGTACATATGTGCAATATCCTCACATTCTCACCAATATTTTGCTGTTTTCTGATTTTTTTATTAGTGCCATTACTGTTAGTGTGAGATGGCATCTCATTGTAGATTTGATTTGCAATTAACTTACTCTACAGTAGTTAACAACAGCAACAACAATGAAATAATAACAATGGCTAATGATAAGGAACATTTATTTATGTTTATTGGTCACCTGAATGTCTGAATTTGTAGTCTATTCATGTCTTCTATCTTTTTTTTTATTTGATTACTTATTTTTGCTGATGAGGTATTTCAGTTTTCTCAGCTGTCTATAGGTAAATGAGTTTAATTCTAGCTTCCCAAATCTATCCCAGTGGTCTATGTATCTTTTATTATACCAGTACCAGATTGTTATGACTGCTGTGATTATATGAGATCTGGAAGTGCAAGGTCTCCTACTTTGTTCTGATTTTGTAGTGCTTTGCTTTTCCGGGCTCTCTTTCTTTTCCCTGTTAAGTTGGCAGTTAGTTTTTCCATTTCTTAATGAATGCTAATGGTGTCTGGATTATATTGGGTAGTATTGATGTATCCACAATGTTAAGTTTTTCTATCCATGAACATAGTAAAGTCTTCCATAAGTATTTTGTGTATCTGGTTAGATTCATTTCTCAGTATTTCATCTTTTTTGTTGACTACTGCAGATGAAACTACCAGCTGCTCCGCGGGAGAAAGATGAGGCTTTCTACTCCTGTAAAAGATTTACACCCTCGGAAACCCTGTACAGGGTCGCTATGGGTCGGAACCGACTCGACGGCACTTAACAACACAACAACAACTGCAGATGATATTATTTCCCTGGTTTTCTTTTCAGAATTCTCTTTGTTAGTGTAGAAGTATTCAACTGATTTTTGTATGTTAATCTTGTATCCTGACACTTTTCTGAGTCTTCTTATTAGTGTTAGATGCTTTCTTATGGTATTGTTCGTATTTTCTATACTTAGGATTATATCATCTACAAATAGAGACAGTTTTACTTCTTCCCTACCAATCTGGATGACTTTTATTTAAGTAATGCTTTATTTTTTGCTTCATTGTTCTTTCTGGGTCTTCCAAGATCATGTTGGAAAAGAGTGGTAATAAAGGCCATCCTAGTCTGGTTGCTATTATCAAGGGAATGCTTTCAGTCTCACTCTACAGTAAATCATGTTGACTGTTATTCTGTGTATTTTATTTATGCTGTCGAATTTCCTTTCTGTTCTTATTTTGCTAAGAGCTTTTTATTAAGGTTGGGTGTTGGATATTATCAAATGAGTGTTTAAAATTAGTAGCCTGTACAATATAAAATGAGGAAAAATCAAGTTGAAATCCATTTTACTTGAGATGTCTGCACTATCCTCTCCTGCATTAAAATTCAATTATGAAATCTACAATTTCAAAGTCAAATAGTAATAATTGTGAACAAAACTGAAACCTGACCTAACATGTACTTAGTATTTTCTAAGAAACTGCAAACCTCCTTCCTCTCATCATCCATATGGTTTTGGTACTGTTCCCAGGATGAGGATATAATTGTTTTAGTCAGTTAATTGCAGGAGCATTCTGAGGTCAAGCTTATTTAGATGTTGATATTGAAATGGATCACATTTTTAGACCATGCTGTAATATTGTAGGATATTATGTGAGGAAACATACTTAGGGTGCATAATCAACCATACATGCTACAAGTGAAATAAATGTGGCATAGCTTTTTATTGAAACTATGGTATAAATGTCAACTACTGAGTATAGATACATATTTGAGATCTTTGAAATCATTGATCAAATTCAAAAGGATGCATAGCCCTTCAGAATCAGAAAGTATGACAATATTTATCATAAAGAATGATATTTCCTGCAGAATTTCTCTTTGTAGATTGTTTCAATTGCTGTCCTTTCCCTATGCACAACAGGATGAAACATTGCCCAGTCCTGTGTCATTCTCACAACTCTTGTTTCATTCAGGCCCATTTCTGCTGGCACTGTGTAAATTAAGCTCACTGGGGGTCTTCCTAGTTTTTGCTGACCCTCCAATTTACCAAACATAATGCCCTTCTCCAGGGACTAGTGTCTCTCTTGATAACATGTCACAAGTATGAAAAAGAGTCTTGTCATTCTAGTTACTGAGCAGTGTTCTGGTTGTACTTCTTCCAACACAGATTTGTTTATTTTTCTGGCAGTCTATGGTACTTTTAATATTCTTCTCTAATACCATAATTCAAATACATCAATTCTTCTACAGTCTTCCTTATTCATTATCCAACTTTCATACGCATATGAGGACACTGAAAATACAATGACTTGTGTCAGGTACACCTTAATCCTCAGACTGATATCTTTGCCCTGTTGTTGTTATGTGCCATGGAGTCGGTTCCAACTTATAGTGACCCTGTACAGGGTTTCCAAGGCTGTAAATCTATACGGGAGCAGGAAGCCTCATCTTTCTCCCGTGGAACTGCTGGTAGTTTCAAACTGCTGACCTTGCGGTTCACAGCCCAATTCATAACCACTATGCTACTAGAAGAATTTAAAGAAATATTTTGCAACATATTTGCCTAATGCAATACATTGTTTGGTTTCTTGATTGTTGCTTCCATGAGTGTTGACTGTGGATCCAACCAAATGAAGTCTTTGGCAATTTTAAACTTTTCTCCATATATCATGTTGCTATTCTTTGGCTTAGTTGTGAGAGTTTTTGTTTTCTTTATATTGGGGTGCAAGCTATACTGAAGGCTGTAGTCTTTGATTTTTATCACTAAGTATTTAAAGTCCTCTTCACTTCCAGCCAGCAAGTTTATATAATCTGTATGTCACAGATTGCTGATGAGTCTTCCTCCAATCCTGATGCCACACTCTTCTTTATATAAACACCTTTCTCAGATTATTTGCTCCACATACAAATTGAATAAGTATGATGAAATAATACAGCACTTGCAAACACCTATCCATGTTTTAAACGATTCAGCATCCCCTTGGTCTGTTTGAATGACTGCCTCTTGGTCTATGTACAGGCTCATTATGAGCAAAATTAAGTGTTCTGGAGTACAGACTTTTCACAATGTTAAACACAGTTTGTCATGATCCATACAGTTGTAAACCTTTGCATAGTCAATAAAGCACAAAAAAACATCTTTCTGGTATTCTCTGTTCTTAGCCAAAATCTATCTGCAATAAGCAGTGAAATCCCTAGTTTCATGTCCTCTTCTCAATCTGGCTTGAATTTGTGGGAATTCTCTGTTGATGTACTTCTGCAATCAGTTTTGAATTATCTTTTGCAAAATTGTATTTGCATGTGATATTAATGATAATGTTAGATGATTTTTGCATTCAGTTAAGTCACCTTTCTTTGGAATGGGTACAGATATGGATATCTTCCAAAAAGTTGGATGAGTCTTCCAAGTTTCTTGTCTAAGATGAATGCATACCTCCAGGGCTACATCAGTTTATTGAGAGGTTTCAGTTTGTATTCCATTTATTCCTGGAATGCTGTTTTTCCCACCAATGTTTTCAATGCAGTTTGTACTTCTTTCTTCAATAACATAAGTTCTTCAGCCTATGCTACCTCTCAAAATGGTTGAATATCAGCCATGTCTTTTTGAGACAGTGACTCTGTATATTCCTTGCATCTTGTTTTCTGTATCATTCAATATTTTGCCCATTGTTGTTCTTATCAAGTGCAGTCGGCTTTATTCCACCTCTTACCTACCTTGTAAAGGATTTATGAGGCTGTAAATCTTTGAGGGAGCAGAAAGCTTCATTTTTTTCACATAGAGCAGCTGGCAGACTCAAATTTTGTGTTTTGCAATCCAGTGCTTACTCTTGAAATATTTCAACTTAAACCATGATTTTTTGCTATAGTTCTTCCAGTGTGAGAACTGTTAAGAAGTTTCTTCCCTTTTCCACATTCTATTGTAATACTCTACTTTGTCTTCTTTAGCTGCCCTTAAATTTTCTGTTAAGCTCTTTTACATCCTCATGTCTTTCATTTGCTGTAGCATCTCTATACTGGAAAGCAAGTTTCAGAGTCTCTTCTGACATCTAACTTGATCTTTTCCTTCTTTCTTGTCTTCTTAGTAATCTTTTGCTTTCTTTCTGTATGATGGTCTTGGTTTTATCCAACAAATCTTCTGCTCTTTCGTCATTAGTGTCTAATGTTGACTTTTTTTTTTTTTTGTAATAATCTCTTAATTCAGTGAGATATATTCAAAGTCTTATTTTGGTTCATATTTTCAGCTTCAGCCTGAATGCACATATGAAAAATTAATGATATGTTCCACAGTCTGGCTCTGGTCTTGTTTTAGATAATGATATGGAGCTTTTCTACCATCTCTTTCAACAAATGTAGTCAATATGATTCCAGTGTACTCCATCTGGTGAGGTCCATGTATATAATCACCTATCATGTTGTGTAAAAACTGCATTTGCAGTGAATATGTCATTGGTTTTGTAAAATTCTGAGATCTCCAGCATCATTTCTACACCAAGGCCATATTTTCCAATTACTGTTCTTTCTTCATTTCCAATCTTGGTATTTCAACCATCAGTAATTATCAATGCATCTTGGCTGAATGTTCGATCAAATTCACCCTGAAGAAGTTGGGAGAAATCTTTAAGTTTATCGACACTGGCTTAAGGGTTGGTGCATAATTTTGAATAACAGTGGTACTAGCTGGTCTTCCTTATCTATTGTTATTGTTTAGGGCCATTAAATCGGTTCTGACTCATAGCGAGCCTGAATAGGGTCTCCAAAGAGCAGCCGGTGGGTTTGAACTGCTGACCTGTGGCTCACATTCCAGCACTGGAGGATCCTACAGAACCTCACCAGGAGTCCAGTCTTCCTTGTAGGCATATGAATGTTATCCTCTCATGGACAGCATTGTACTTCAAGATAGATCTTGAAATGTTCTTTTAGACGATATATGCAATGCCATTCCTACCCAATTTGTCATTTGCTGCATAGTAAGCCATATGATAATCTTACTCAAAATGACCAATACCATTCTATTTCAGCTCACTAATGTCTAAGATAGTGTTCCATTTCATTTCTGCCAACTTCCAATTTTCCTAGATTCGTACTTTGTACATTCCATGTTCTTATTTTTAATGTATGTTTGCAGCTGGTTCTCCTCATTGTGAGTTGTGCCCATCAGCAAATGGAGGTCCTGAAAACTTTGCTCTATTCATGTATTTATGGTCAACTCTACTTTGAGGGGAAACCTGGTGTGAACTGTAGGATAAGCAACCTAACTCAAGGTTTATTTGAACTTCAAAGTTGACTGTTCCAACATACCATCGCCTCCTTGGAAACCCCATACGGGGTTACTACGAGTTAGAACTGACTTAACAGTACTTAACAACAACTAGTTTGAGGAGGTTGCTCTTACTCAGTAATCTTTCCAGTATCTTTCAAACTGAAGGGCTCATCTTTTGGCTCTGTATCAAAAAATATTCTATTGCTATTCATAGGATTGTCAGTCTTTACCCATTCAGAAATATTCTTCCTCTCTTTCTTCCTATACTGGTTTACTCCAGAAGCTCTGCCGAAACCTGTCAACCATGAGTGACCCTTTTGTTATTTAAAATACATGTGGCATAGCTTCCAGCATCACAGCAAAAGCAAGCTGCCTCTATATGACAAACTATAATCTTTGTAGATTATACTATAGGTTTCATGAAGAATACCTTAGAAGCCAATAAGCCTTTCATCTTTGTTCTTTCTCCATTCAAATAAATATCCTTGAAAAACAATTTCCTCAGATACTTTACATTAATGAATTCCTGACATGCTCGTCAATTCTAGTATATCCCTTGAAAATAATGAGCATGACCATTTTAGTCTATAATGTGAGATAACGTTTTCCTCAATACTGTTCTGTGAAGGAAGTTTGGTACATAGAGAAACAATGCAAACTTAGTATTTTCCATTTTACAATGACATATAGATGCAAAGTGAATATTTAAATTTAATACATGATGTTAGAGAATACAAAAATTAATTACAGTCCTACCCAATCAATGTTCTTGAAAAAAATTCTGTAGGGCAATGAAATTACAAATATGAAGATAAAAATCTTTAACATGTATAGCTATAAATGACCAAGAATATTTTCACCAATAAGGAGCTCTGCTAGTGTAGTGTTTATGAGTTAGACTGCTAACCTCAAGGTCAGTAGTTTGAAACTATCAGCCAATCCACATAAGAAAGATGAGAATTTCTGCTCCTGTAAAGATTTACAGCCTCAGAAACCTTATGCAGGGTTGCTATGAATTGGAACCAACTCTGTGGCACACCACCAGCACCATTAACCAATAGAATGTACTGAATTGTCATTAGGATTGTTTATACTTTGAAGAAAGAAAACTGAAATGTAGCTATAACTATATTAATAAATTTTTAAAGAGTTGTACAATCACTGTCTCCAAACTATTCCTCCTCTCTTTTTTCTATAATAAATTTCAATTGCTGACATATGCATTTTTATGGAATGTCGGAGATATGTGAATATGAGAACAGGTGTTGCTGCTAAAATTAGAACAAGAAAATGAAAAAAGTGTTGTTCCATCTAAGTTTCATTAGCATAAAAACACAATGAAACTTATTTTTTGTCTGAGTGGAGGAGTCATATGGAAATTTGCCCTGTAACTGCAATGTTCACCCCTATATGAATTAGTAGAGTTAGAAATTGTATATAAGTGGACACATGTCAACTTCACTAAGAAATTAAAAAAAAAAAAAATTGCTGGTATTTTGAAAGGCATATACTAAAAATAAAAAAAATTTAAAAAAGGAAAAAGAACAAAGAAGAAAACACTAAGGCACTGCTTAAAACAGCAATTATCTCTCATTAGAAATTTATATTACATTATAGCAAGAAATGAATTAAACTCTCTGAAATTCACTGAAATTATTAGTTAACTTTCCAAATTCAAGGTAATGCATAGATCATTGGATATATGACCTAGTGTTTTTTGAGGACAGTTGCTATTAGGTACCATAGAGTTTGTTCCAAATCATTGTGACCCCATGTACAACAGAACACAACACTACCTAGACTTGTGTCATCCTTGCAATCCTTGTTTGCTGTGTTTGAGCCCACTGTTACATCCACTGTGTCAATCCTTCTCATTAAGGGTCTTCCTCTCTTGCTAACCCTCTACTTTACCAAGCATGATGTCTCTTCTGAAAACATGTTTTTGTTTGTTTTATGTTAAGTTATAATCCATACTGAAATTTATAGTCTTTGATCTTTATCTATAAGTACTTCATGTTCTCTTCACTTTCAGCAAACAAGGTTGTGCCACACCATACTATGGTTGTTGTTGTTACATGCCATAGAGTTTATTCTGACCTATAGCAATCCTGTATAAGGTTTCCAAAGAGTGGTTGGTGAGCTTGAACCACTGATCTTGTGGTTCAAACTGATCTTGCAGTCCAGAGCATTAACCTACTGTGCCACACCAGGACTCCTACTCCTACAAGCATATTGTCATTGTTGTTAGTGCTGTCGAGTCATTTTCAACCCATACTAACCCTGTATAAGGTTTCTGAGGAGCAATTGGTGAGCTTGAACTGCCAACCTTGTGTTTCAAGCCGACTTTGCAGTCTAGCACATTAACCCACAGCACCAGGTTGTTAAATCCTTCTTCAATTCTGATACTATGTTCCTCTTCAAAAACCAAGCATCTTAGATTATTTGCTTAAATCAGGTTTAACAATATTACTGTTACACACACATCTTCTGATTTGAAGCTACATAAATAAGATTTAAGAATAAGGTTTAAGAATAATAAGATTTCACATGAGCTGGCATGTAAGCTTGCTGGCAACCACATTGCTCTG
>NW_006408673.1:3779159-3789382 GCF_000296735.1 Chrysochloris asiatica
ATACCATACTATGAAACACTTTTTTTGTCAACATATTTTTTTTTTATATATATAGTATCTTCACTATCTATATGTAGTATGTATTGCATTCTGTGTAGTTCCACACAGAAGGATTTTATTTTTTAAATACTCTTTGTGGACATTAGAGATTTTCTACATTTTCATTAGTTTCATGAAGACAATTAGTTTGGTAATTTAAAACAACAAAATAATGCCATTTCTTTTTTTTTTCATAGTATCTGATGTTATTGGACAAAAATATGAAGGTATGAGTATAGTCCAATCTACATGAAAGATCGTGTTTTATTTTTCGTTAATGTACAGTATTTCCATTGAAACTGTATCTGGCAGTCTTTCAGAAATACATGGAAAACCCAGCAAATGCGAATCAGGTTTTCATAAAGATCTCCATTAAGTTTGGACCATCTCCAGATTTAAATCTCATGTTAATGAAAGAACTGCACAGTATCTGACTGCAAGAAATTCTTGCTCAACAAGCTTGCTAATTTTTTTCCTTTTGCAACATGATGAATGTATGTTTTTCAAATAAGTACCTGCTACATTAAATTACTATTTAAGGAATACTTATTCTCCTTACTCTTTTCAGTCACCCAATTTTTGAGTTTTAGGACTTTATAAATCCTGTTCAAATGATTCTATTCAGGGCTATTTTAGAATTTTTCCAAAGAGTAGTTTGTCTTCATTATTTTGGAGAGGCAAAGAATAGAATGACTGCGGTGTACAGAAAACAAATTAGTATTGTCATATTCCCTTTCTGTCCTGAAGTTTGTGAATGTCTAAATGACAAGCCACTGAATAATAGATATTTTCAAAATGTGGCATTTCCCACTAGATAACTCCAATTTAAAACAGGATATCCTGGTCTCTCAACTGCCTTACAGGAACTCTCTTTTAATGAAATCGACCATATGTTTTACAGGACAAAAAAAAAAAACAAAACAAAAAAAAAACAAAGGCAAAAAGAATTTGGTGGGAAGTTCTTAGACATTCCTCATGAGGGTAAAGGAAAGCAACAGAAGCAACTTATAGTTGTACTCTAAGGGAGCGTGTCATAACAGATTTAGGAAATGATAATCCAGACCACCGGGAAATATTTAGCTAGTGGAAGGGAGAATACATTTTCTAACTGTAAAGCTATTTAACATTTAACTCTATGGAGCAAAGAGTTTATAGGGAAATTCTTTGGCTTTGCTGCTTAAATAATTCCCCTAGGATGACTCTTCAACCCTTATCTTAAAATATACCACTGGATCTTGGAATGATAATGATTTTCATTACTTTTATGGTGCTTTGTCAACTTTTTTCAAGTTTGAGTATGTGAATTATTTATTGTCCAAAAATAACTAGGGAAATATTCACAGATACTATTTAACAAGTATTCCTTCATTCTGAATTAAATTAGAAATACTATTTGCTTGGTTCCCTAGCATATGTAATTATGAGGAGGAATAATATTAATAACCAAAAGATGACTTAAATATCCAGACCAGAAATGTGATCATGCTAGTTAGTCTCATTAGCCATTTCATCTAGTATTGGTAATGTGAACTGTATTTGTTATCATTACTAATCAATATTATGAGATCTTCATCTCTTAAGTCAGTATTTATCAAGTGCCTTCTATATACTAAGCTCTGTACTAGGCACCAAGGAAACAGATATTCAAGAAAAATATCCTATAAAATGTTGTACATGTTGTCAGTACTAACTGATTTAAAGAGTAGAAGAAGTCTATAAGCAATCTATTTTTTTAATAGCTATTTACTACATGCCTAATATGTCCAAGAAACTGTGATTTGCTGCTGTAAACTTAAAAGGGCAAAAGAAGGACAGGATTGTTGCCATCACAGATCATTCAGGAGAGTGCAGGCAGAATTCAGGGAAAATAATTACAATGAAAAAAATTACAATGAAATTTATCAGATAAATTCTGATAGGGAAGTATAGATTGCTAATAGGAGCATATAACAGGATCAACCTAATCCTTCAAATCAATGAAGTAGTGAAGACTTCTAGGAAAAAATGTCTAAGTTGATGCTAACAGAACTACTAGCATTTTTTAAATTGAGGCACAATAGAGACGGAGTATGATAGGCAGAGAAAACAACATGCATACATGTCTGTAAGAAAAAGAAGGATCTGAAATATGATCAGTATTCTGGAATCCAGTCTTGAAGAGCAGAAGTGACAATAATTGACAAGAAAGAAGAAAGCGGATGGGAGAAGAGTTGAGCAGGTTTGCATGGGCTAAGTGCTTTATTTAGGAAAAAAAAAATGTATTTTGAAATAATGACATATTTACTGGAAGTTGTTCTCCCTTCACCTAATTTTTAATTTTCCCCAACGGTTCCCTCTGGCACTGTGAGTTAATGCGCCAGACTGCAAAGCCGTTTGAACTGCAAGGTCGGAGTTTCAAACTCACCAGCTGCTCCTTGGTAACCCTATACAAGGTCGCTATGGGTCAGAATCGACTCGACGGCACTTGACAACATCAAAGCCAGGGATTTGACATTGATACAATGTGGGACAAGGCTAAAATAACCCTAGGTTTCTGGGTTAGACAACCAGATGTATGCAGGTGCCAATCTCACATTTAGGGAATTCAGATGAAGGAACTATTTTAGAAGTTGGGAGGAGTTGATGACTTCAGTTTTAAATATGTTATGTTAATTTCAGAAGCTTTTAAACTCTCTAAATAATAATGTCTAATGGGCAAATGTTCTAAGGAGCATGAGCACAGACTTGATTGGAAAAATAAATGTGGAAGTCAGTAGTGTCTCAAATTAAGAAGTCAAGAAAAGTGTGCTTCAATAATCTTAATCAACATAAAGTTGAAACACTCTATCAGATGGCTTTTTTTCCTTGATTATGAAGGTGTACTGGGCCTAGATGCAGGGCAACCCAGAAACATTTGTCTGATAAGACCCACAAAAACAGTCCTCATCCAACAGAAGACAGGAACCCAAAATTGGACTACAAGGTCAGTTTGAATCACAATGAAGTCACTCATTGGAAACCCTACGCAGGGTCGCTATAAGTAGGGGCTGACTCGATGGCACTTAACAACAACAAAAAGGACAGAGTATAACTGTACCATAGGTTTCTCAAGGCTCTAGTCTTTGCAGAAACAGACTGTTACATCTTTTCCTTTAAAGAATGAGTTCAACCACCAATCTCTCAGTTAGAAGTCAAGCCTTGTATCCACTGTGACACCAGACCTCTCTGTGGATAAGAAACTAGAGTATAAATGCCCCAATTCTGAGGTAACTCTGAGGTGTGTACTAACCTGTCTCCAAGAGCTGTACAGTGGGACCCAGCTCAGCTGTCCATGGTGATAAAATACTAGTCAATTCATTCTTTATTGATTTCTTTTCTGACTTAGTTCATCACTCCCCAACTTGTGTTTTCTGTAATTATGCCTACATGTAATCACTTTCACTTAGGACCTGTCTGATGTACGTAAAATTAAGATAGTTGGTGAGCAAATGTGCTTAGGAAGCAGACTATCTTCATGGGATCTAGAATTTAATCATTTACCAGTCAGATTGCAGTATCAATGTCACCGCTGGTGGCAAGTGAAGTGGTTATAACTCATAACATGTCGAAACAAAATTAATGAAATAATCATGTATGGTGAGAGCAAGCATAGCAAAAACTGTGAAAGTGGCACAGAACTGGGTGATGTTTGGCTCTGTTTCTCGTACAGTTGCTGTGAGTCAAAAATGACTCAATGGTACTTAGCAATAACAACAAATAGAAGAGAATGCACCGATTTATGTAATTCTTCTAGTCTTAAAGGATGTGATGTTTTGGCACCTATAAGTATTGTGAAGTAAATTGTCTGTTGCTAACTGTGATATAAGCCTTGGAGGAATAAATATGACAAGCTCTGGTCAGCTATGTCTGGGATAGAAGCCATAAGGCTTGGATGGCAGCATTTTTAAGGAAACCTCATGTTATACTTGACTGCACTTAAAAAGAACAGCAACAGCATGTCCTACAGCCAAAAAGTAATATGGGCTAAAAATCAAGCCCAGAAACAGATAGTAAAAGAAGAAGACCTATGAAGCAGGCTAAAATCCCAACCCCAGCAAAATGCCCTTGCCAAAGGCAGAAATAAATTCCTAAGTGAGAAGTTTTTCATGACTATGATTGAGAAGCATGGCCCTGAAAATTACCCTAAAATCTTAGGCTAACAGGAGACGATTCCTCCCCTTTACTTGAGAATTCCAGTCTTTTGTTTGTTTGTTTGTTTTGATTGTTATTGTTGTTAAATGTGATAGAGTTGGTTCTGATTTATGGGTACCCTGTATAGGGTTTCTGAGAAGTGGCTGGAGGCTTTGAACCACCAACTTTTAGGTTATCAGTCCAGTGTTTATCTTGCAGAGCCACACCAAGACTCTGTTGTTTTTTTTTTAATTTTTTTTTTCCCCTGAAGACCACTTAAATATCTCACTAGAGGCAGATGCTTCACAAGATGATGCCTACTCTCCTGAAAATTTAATTCCACTTTCCCTCAATGCTTCTGGGGGATAGAGTCAATGGTAGGCCAGATAGGGAAAACATTGTAGAAAAAAAAAAAAGAATTATCATCGAAAAAGCTCTATTGTCTATCTGGTATGTAGTGGAAAAACCCAAGAGAATATGTTCAGGAATGGAACTGGAAAAAGGAAAGTTGATTGATGTGGAGGCAGTAGCTCATGATTCAAGATTTAACATCCCTAGGGCAAGTCCTAATAGACGGATGAATTGGTCTCTTGAAGAACAGGGCAAATTATGGTATTTGATGTAGAGTTATCAGATCTGCTCGGCCACAGTACTAAAGAAGTTATCAAAATCTCAGGAGAGCTGAGTATGCTAGAATAGCTTTATCACATAAACATGTTGTTAAGTGCTGCTGAGTCAGTTCTGACCCATAGCAACCCTGTATAGGGTTTCCAAGGAGCAGCTGGTGAGCTTGAACTGCCAACCTTGCAGTTGAAACCAACTTTGTGGTCCAGTGCATTAACCCACAGAACCACATCAGGACTCTATATAAGACATAGAAGACTGTTTTCCACAGAGGGGCCCAAATAATAGGGAATGAACAGGTAAGGGAGGCACTGGTATTGAGAAAGTCAATAGTTATTGGTCTTTGTAGGCAATGTAGATGATATAGTTAAGAGATTGGTCACACTGATGTCAATGAGGACGATAGAATTCTGGAAGAGTGTTTTCCAAATAATATTACTTAGCCATCAAAGGAAAAATGGACATAATTACCATGGTGGTGGTGTGATGTGAGTTCGTTCCGACTCATACTGACCTGCATAGGGTTTCTGAGGTTGTAAATCTTTATGGGAGCAGAAAGCCTCATCTTTCTACAGTGGAATGGCTGGTAGTTTTGAACTGTTGACATTGAGGTTACCAGTCTGACTCATAACCACTATGCTACCAGAGATCCTTATAATTACTGTAATAGGTTGAAAAGTCAGAATGGCAACCAGGATGAAATCATCTAAAAGGGTCTGTAATTGTGGCAAATGGACAATACTGTTTTGAAAGGCAAAATAGGCAGAATCAAGGATATAGCCACAAAAATGCCAAGTGCAAATTAATACAAGTGATGTCAGTCAACAGAAGAAAAAAATGTGACCCTTTGCCTAGTTATCAGACATGAACTAGTTCTCAAACTGAAGAATAATTGACTAAAGAGGCAGCTGGGCCCTCTTGATAATTAACCCTGCAATAAATATATACAGTAACCATTTTCCAACACATGTGACAAGGTACACTAGTAGTTCAGGCGATAGACTGCTAATTTTGTATGTGTAGGCTGGTATCCCATCTTCATCTGTGTCTATCTATCTCCTCTAGTGGAGGTTTCATTTTGGATTCCTGGTGTGGTGCTTTAGTATCAACACTGGACAGGAACCACAAGGTTGGCAATTTAAATCTACCAGCTGCTCCTCGGAAACCCTACACAGGGTTACTACGAGTCAGAACCAACTACACAACACTTAACAACAACATTCTCCAATCCTAACCCACAAGTGACAAATGTACATTTTCCAAAGGAAGTGTTTCGATATATATCAACAATTATTGGAGAACCTTTCTTCCAGTTTGACAGTGGCAGAGCAAATTCAGGTAGAACAGGCTCTGTGGGGGAGGGGTTGAAAACCCAGAGACACGGCTCTCATGAAACTGCACCAGAGCTCTGGATCTAGTATAAATGGCAGGACATCAGTTTCCCACAACTGCCAGAGGAAAAATCACCATATAAAGGAAAACATTGCGATTTAGAATTTGGTCAAGACACCAGACTCCCTCTGCAGCCATCGCCTGGGTGGAAGTCAGAGGGTCGAGCTACAGCCAGACCAGCACAGGGAACCAGCCCTAAAAGTGGCACAGTGACATTTGCAAAAGGAGGTGTGGGAAATTCTACATGTTTTTTTTTTTTTCTCCCTCCTCTTCCCTGTAGTGCCTTCTTTGCCCAGCCTGGACACCTACAGGCAGGTGGGTGCACACCCCCAAAAAGATCCAGCGTTGAGACCACAACTTTCCCACTGCGCAGAAAGAGCCCCATCAGTCCAAGGGAAAATTCTTTGGCTGCTGCTTTTGACTTCTGCTTGTTGATCCCAGCCCTAAAGTTAACTTGTATGGACCCATTAAGCCCTGTCTACACAGCAAGAAAAAAAGCAGGTTTTTCCTAACAGATAAATCATATGAACAATCTGTAAAACGCCAACATAAAAAGACACAACACTTTCAAGAATTACACTGTGCACATGCAGATACTTAACTGACCTTCAAAGACAAAAATATTAAAAAATCTTTCTCCCATTAACTTCTCAACTTCTATCTGCACACCTCTGCAGTAGTGACTAGAGGAGGGGCCTGAACAAGTGGACACCCCCACCCACTACTAGAGGCTTTTATGGTCCACACACACTGCCTGTGCAGCAAGGCGCCTGGAAAGTCGGCCACAGTTTTATTTTGACATTATTTTGTTTCAAAGTGGAGGTTCTTGTATCTGCTTTTATTTGCTTCTACTTTTCTGTCTTTTGATCACACAGTTTTCCTGGAGGTGGGAGCTTTTTCTCCCCACATTACTCAAGAAGAGTCAGAAATCATGGCCATATGGCCAAGCTACAAGCATATCCCATAATATTCCACAATTGAGACAAAAGCCAATAACAGCTGCTAACCATTACATGCGAAAAAGGAAGCCTATCTCCTGATCATGTCCACCAGGAGACACCCAGTAAGCTTAATAACACAACAACAAACATCAATTTAGGCATTAAAAAACCCACATAACTACTGGAAAGAACAAACAAAAGACAACAAACACACCAAATGATCTTAAAACATGTCCAAAAACAGAAAAGAATAGCTGAAACAAATGCACTGGAGACAGACAAAGGTTCTCCAGAAGAAGAAGAGCAGGTTTTGAATTTGCCTGAGAAAGGATTCAGAAGAATGTTATGGAAACAAATTCAAATGCTCCAAAAAGGGGTGGAGGAAAACAAGGAAGAAGTCAGGAAAGTACTACAAGAGCAATCAAACAAGATTGATACAGCATTGGAAACAATTCAAAATCTGCAAAAAGAGGTCCAGATGATTAATAATAAAATATCAGAAATGGCCAGTACACTGAAAGGGAAGGAACAGAATATAAGGGATGGAATCCAGAACTAGAGAACTGGAAGACAAATTTCTCAATACTGCTAAGATAGAAGAGCAAGCTCTGAAAAAAGTATAAAAAAATCTGAAGAGCATCTAAGATGCATGCAGGATGACATGAAGAGGAACAACTTAAGAATTATTGGCATTGGGCAAGAGGGAGAATCAGAGAAATCCATAGAGGAGATAATTGAGGAGATTCTGGAAGAACATTTCCCTAACATCTTGAAAGATGAGAGGATAAACATTCAAGAAGCCTAATGTACCCCAGGAAGGATAGACCCCAAAAGAAAGCCACCAAGACATATAATAATCAAGTTCTCCAAAATGAAAGACAAGGAGAGAATTCTAAAAGTGGCCAGGGAGAAGATAAGAATCACTTAAAAAGGCAATCAAATCAGATTAAGCTCTGATTATTTAGCACAAACCATGCATGCAGGACATGGGAGACATATATAAAACAATGGAAGACATATATAAAACCCTAAAAGAAAAAACTGCCAACTAAGAATCGCCTATCCAGCAGAACTATCAATCAAATATGATGGTACATTCAAAACATTCCAAGATAAAAAGAATCTAAAAGATTTTATCAAAACCAATCCAGCACTTCAAAACATTTGGACTGAAAACCAACAAGAACAAACAACAACCAGAGATTGACAGACATGGAAATACCACCTAGAACTCAGTTGACAGATAGAAGAGTCCAGAACAGAACAAAACTACAATGAATTCAAAGGAGTTGGGAGGTAAACCAAAGATCAAAGTAACATCAATGTCAAAGAAGGGGTAAATGTAGGAACAGAGATCTAGGTGGTGAGGATATCAGGTAGATTACAGGATACAATAGATCCTTTTAAACAGAGAGAAAAGTTAATAGACTATAAAGTAACCCTAAATAAAGTTAATAATTCACAATTTACCATGAAAATGAATTTCCAAGAAGAACAAGCAAACATGAACATTCAGAAAAAACTGACAAGAAATAGCACAAAAAACCCACAAACTCAGCACAAGAAGGCATGCAGAACAAAGGAACAAACAGCAATGCCAAAAAATTAACATAATGACAGTAATTAATTCATGCCTATCGATAATTACATTGAATGTCAATGGATTAAAAGCACCAGTGAAGAGACAGAGAGTGGCAGAATGGATAAGACAATAAGACCCTTCAATATGCTGCCTGTAAGAGGCACACCTTACACACAAAGACAAAAACAGACTAAAAGTTAAAGGATGGAAAAAATATACCAAACTAACTGCAACAATAAACAAGCATGAGTGGCAATACTAATTTCAGATATAGTAAACTTTAAGACAGAAACCAGCAAAAGAAATAAAGAAGGACACTATTTCATGATCAAAGGGTCAATTGAGTAAGATGACATAACCATAATAAATATCTATGCTCCCAATGAAAGAGCACCAAGATATACAAAACAAACCTGACTAGAATTATAATGGGAGATTTTAATAAGCCACTTTCGAAAAGGGACAGAACTACCAGAAAGAAACTCGACAAAGTTACAGAGGAACTAAACAATACAATCAACCAACTTGACCTCATAGATGTATACAGAGTATTCAATTCAACAGCAGCACAATATACATTCTTCTCCAGTGCACATGGAATATTCTCCAGAAATGGCCATGTGATAAGTCACAAAGCAAGCCTTTATAAATCAATAAACATCAAAATACTACAAAGCCTCTTTTCAGACCACAATGCTATAAAAGTAGAAATCAACAATAAGAAGACCAAGGCAATAAAGCAAAATACATGGAAACAGAATAACACCATGATGAAAAGCGACTGGGTAAAAGAAGAAATAAAACGTGTATTCACAATGTTCCTAGGAACAAAAGAGAATGAAAACAAAACATACCTAAATCTTTGGGACATGGCGAAAGTGGTGCTGAGAAGACAATTTATTGCTATAAATGTGCACATCCAAAAAGAGGAAAGAACCAAAATTAACACAGCATCTCCAATGATTAGAAATTCACTAACCAAGGGAACCTACAGTTGCCAAAAGAAAAGAATAATTAAAGTTAAGAGCAGAAATAAATGAGATGCTTAACAGAAAAAAACTATAGAAAGAATCAACAGGACAAGAAGCTGGTTCCTTGAAAGAATTAATAAAATTGACAAACCATTGGCAAAACTAACAAAAGAAAAGAGGGAGAAGACACAAATAGCATGCATTAGAAACTACATGGGTGGTGTCACAACCGAATAAATTGAAATCCAAAGGATAATAACAGAATACTATGAAGAGTTCTACTCCAACAAATTAGAAAATTTAGAAGAGATGGATATATTTTTAGAAAAACACGACCTACCTAAACTTATTCAGAGTGAAGTAGAAAACTTGAACAGACCCATAATAAAAGAAGAAATTGATCAGGTTATCAAAAACTCCCACCCAAAGAATTCCAGCCCCAGATGACTGCACAGGTGAGTTGTCAGGAAGAGCTGTCACCAATTCTACTCAAATTATTCCAGAATATAGAAAAGGATGGAAATT
>NW_006408673.1:3790941-3805672 GCF_000296735.1 Chrysochloris asiatica
AGAATGGGAAAAAATCTTTTGCAATGACACATCAGATAAGGGACTCATTTCTAAAATATATAGGAAACTACAACACCTCTACAAGAAAAAGCCAAATAACAGAATTTAAAATTTTGCACATGACATGAACAGACAATTCACCAATGAGGAGATATGGGAGCCAACAAACATATGAAGAAATGTTTCAAATCACTAGCGATCAGAGAGATGCAAATCAAAACAACAATGAGATATCATCTCAGCAATAACAGCAAAAATCAAAAAAAGTAGAGGACAATAAATGCTAGTGAGGATATGGAGAGACTGGGACCCTCCTACATTGTTGATCGAATTGCAGAATGTCCCAACCACTCTGGAAAGCAATACTTCCTCAGAAGGTTGGAAATAGAAATACCTTATGATCAAGCAATTCCTCTGCTTGGTATTTACCCACAAGAAATATGAGTCTTAATATGAGTAGATATATGCACACCAGTGTTCACAGAAGCACTATTTACAATAGCAAAACGATGGAGACAGCCTAAATGCCCATCAAGTGAAGAATGGATAAACAAACTGTGGTACATACATACAATGGAATACTATGCTACCTTGAAGAACAACACGGAAGCTACAAGCCACCGCATAGCATGGACGAACCTTGAGGACATTATACTAAGTGAAATTAGTCAGTCACAAAAGGAGAAATACTGCATAAGACCATTATTGTAAAAGACTAAGAAAAAGAACCCACCCAAAAGGGGAAAAAACAACAACTAGCTTTAGTAGTTGGTGCATAAATATGAATAGTAGTTTTATTAACTGTTCCTCCTTGTAGGTATGTGGGTATTATTCTGTCACAGACAGCATTATACTTCAAGATATATCTTGAAATGTTCTTTTTGATGATGAATGTGATGCCACTCTTCTTTAATATGTAATTCCTGGCATAGTAAACCAGGAATTGTTAGATTAAAACATGGCCAATGTAAATTCATTTCAGCTTACTGATGCCTAGGATATCAATGTTTATGTGCTCCATTTGATTTTTGACAACTTCTCATATTCCTAGATTCATGCTTCATACATTCCATGTTTCAATTATTAATGGATATTTACAATAGTTTCTACTCATTTTGACTTGAACCCTGCCAGCAAATGTAGTTCCCCAAAACTTTATTCCATTTGTGTCATTGTTTTGAACTCTACTTTGAGGAGGTAGCTCTTCCCCAGTACCTTCCAACCTGAGGGACTCATCTTCTAGCACCATATCTTACAATACTCTGATGCTATTCATCATGTTTTCATTTTGCAGTACTATATTTGGCTGTGTTACACTGCTATTAATAATGTTTTTCAGTGGCTAAACATTCAGAAGCAGTCTGCCTTTCCTTCTTCTTGGTTATAACTATAATTATCCTGCTATATGTCATTTTATTGTAAAACATGTCCAGAAATCTCCTAGAAGAATCTGGGACAAACCAAAGTGAACTTAAGTATGGTCACAAGTAGATTTGCGTAGCACATTATGTAGCTAACAGAAGACAAGGTCAGTGTCTACCTTTTACCATTGGCACATACTTTTACATGTTAAAACCATTTATTGCTAAGACCTGACACACTGGCAGTGGGATTTTATTGTGTGTAGTTTTGGGAGCACTCTCTGGATATGGTAAATCAGAAGTGCTATGGGGCCTCTAGTCACAAAGTATTTCTGACTGTTGTCAAGTTCACCTGTACTCATGGTAGCCCCATATACAAAAGAACAAAATAGTGATCAATTCAGCACCATCCTCATGATCTGTTGGGTCAGGACCATTGTAATCTGTAAGGTTTGGATTGGCTGAATTTTATAAGTAGATCACAAGGCCTTTCTTATTATATCTTAGTATATGCAACAACTGGTTAATGTGCCAGACTGCAAAGCCATTTGAACTGCAAGGTCGGTGGTTCAAGCTCACCAGCTGCTCCTTGGAAACCCTATACAGGGTCGCTATGGGTCGGAATCGACTCGATGGCAGTTAACAACAACAAAGCTGCTACTGACAGAGGGGTGGTAGCTCTGCATGAGATAAATTGACTGAGGCCAAAATCAGATCTACCCCACTGAACGTGAAAATTCTACCACTGAACTAGTAACGACCCTGTTCCAGATTTGTCAAGGGCTGTCAAGTTAGTGAGTTCTGAGTCATTGTGCTCCTGTATAGGCTTTCTGAGGAGCAACTGGTATATTGAATTGCCAACCTGTGGTTCAAACCTACATCGCAGTCTAGTGCTTATCTTATAGTGCCACAGCAAGACTCCAGAGTTGTTGTTGTTATTAGGTGTTGTCAAGTTGGTACTGACTCATAATGAGCCCATGCACAACAGAACAAAACATTGCCCAGTCCTGAGCCAGCCTCACAATCATTATTAATTTAGAACACATTGCTGCTGCCACATTGCCAATCCATCTCATTGGGGTCTTCCTCTTTATCTTAGACACTCCAATTGACCAAACATGATATATTCTCCAGTGACTGGTCCCTCCTGATAATATGTCCCAAGCATGGGAGACAAAGTCTGGCCATCCTGACTCCCAAGGAACATTCTGGCTGTACTTCTTCTAACACAGATTATTTTGTTCTTTTGGCAGTCCATGTCTCCTCCCGCACCATAACTCAAATACATCAATTCTTCTACAGTCTTCCTTTTTCACTGTCCAGATTTCACATGCATATGAGGTTATTGAAAATACCATGGCTTAGGTGAGGTGCACCTTGGTCCCCAAACTGACATCTTTGCTCTTCAACACTTGAATGAAGTCTTGCACACCAGATTTTCTTAATGCAAAATGTCATTTGATTTCTTGACTGCTGTTTCCATGAGTGTTGATGGTTGATCTTTGCTAATGTCTTCAATGCACCTTGGACTTCTTTGTCTGACTATTGATTGTATGCTACTATGGAGTCCTGGTGTGACACTGTGGGACAAAGCACTGGACAACAAGGTCAGTATGAAACACAAATTTGATGGTTCAATCTTACCAGCCACTCCTTAGAAATGCTATACAAGGTTGCTATCAGTAAGAACTGACTCAAAGGCACTTAGTAAAAACAACAGCATCTGGACTACACAGAATCACTATACCTAAAAGAAATAATGTTGTTCAAATATTTCAAGAGGTAGCATATGATCAAAAGTCAATGGTACTGAATGAAGAAATCCAAGTGTATTGAAGGCATTGTCAAAGATCAAGAAACTGGGAATTGATGAAATACAAACTGAAATCTTTCAACAAACTGATGCATCACTGGAGCCATTCACTTATCTATGACAAGAAATTTGGAAGACAATTCCCTGGTCAAAAGATTGGGAGTCATCCAGAGATCCATATTTCTGTGTATTTCAGAAAGGTGTTCCATCAGAATGTGGAAATAATCAGACAATATCATTAATATTGTATGCAAGTAGAATTTTGCTAAAGAAAATCCAAAAATGGCTGTAGCAATACATTTACAGAGAACTTTCAGAGGTTTGAGCCAGATTCAGAAGAGAATATGTAATGAGGGATATTTTTGTTGACATCAGCTAGACCTTGCCTGAAATCAGAGAATATCAGAAAGATGTTTACCTGTGCTTTATTGACTATGAAAAGGCTTTCAATTGTGTGGATCATGATGATCTATGGGCAACATTGTGGATAATGAATAATATGGAACTTTTAATCTTGCTCATGAGGAACCTGTACATAGACCAAGATACAGTTGTTTGAACAGTACAAGGGAACACTGAATGGCTTGAACTTAGGAAAGGTGTGTGCCAGGGTTGTATTCTTTCACCATGCTTAATTCAATCTGCATGGTAAGCACACAATCCAAGAAGTTGAATTATATGAAGAATAACAAGACATCAGAATTAGAGGAAGACTCATTAGTAACCTGCAACACGTAGATGATACAATCTTACTTACTGAAATAAAAAAGGACTTAAAATACTTACTGATGATAATCAAAGCCACAGTCTTCTTTATTGGTTACATCTCAATGTTAACAAAATAAAAATCTTCACCACTGTACCAGTAAACAACATCCACATAAACGGAGAAAAGACTGAAGTTGTCAAAGACTACATTATACTCAGCATGGAAGCAGCAGTGAAAAAAATCAAATGACATATTTCATTAAGCAAATCTGGTACGCAAGACTTCTTTCAAGTGTTAAAGAGCAAAGATGTCAGTTTGAGGACTAAGGTGCCATGGTATTTTCAATAACCTCATATGTATGTGAAAACTGGACAGTGAAAAATGATGACTGTAGAAGAAGTGTTGCATTTATGTTATGGTGCTGGAGGAGAGTATTAAAAGTAACATGGACTGCCAAAAGAACAAAATAAATCTGTGTTAGAAGAAGTACAGCCAGAATGCTCCTTGGGAGTTAGGATGGCCAGACATTGTCTCCCATATTTGGGACATATTATCAGGAGGGATGAGTCACTGGAGAAGTATATCATGTTTGGTCAAATAGTCAAGGGTTGACACTGATTCCACTCAGATACTCAGGATGTTCTATAAATCCCTCCATGATTCTTCCCCCTGGTTCATCTCTAATATCACCATCTTCTATTTGTTCAATCTTGTTCCATTTCAGCCTCACAGGTTTTATTTCTGCAACTACATACAATAGAATGTTCTCTCCTGAGGGCTTTAGAATTAGCTGTCCTCTGCCTAGAATCCTCTAACTCCAAATATCTGCAGACATGCCTTACCTTTTTCAGATAAACTGAGTGAATTATATAATCTTATGAGCTCTACTTTTGATTTGGTCTATTACTTGTATTCATTTCCAATATTTTGATGTTCATTTATCTGTTATATTTTTTTAATTGCCTTTCTAAACTTCCTGTGTTGTTGTTGTTGTTGTTAAGTGCCATCGAGTCGGTTCCGACCCATAGCGACCCAGTACAGGGTTTCCGAGGGTGTAAATCTTTACGGGAGTAGAAAGCCTCATCTTTCTCCCGCGGAGCGGCTGTTAGTTTCGAACCGCTGACCTTAAGGTTCGCAGCCCGATTCGTAACCACTACGCTACCAGAGCTCCTTGGGGAGCATTTGTTATTCTCAGTTTTGTGTTCCAGTTGTCTACAACTGAGTATAGTATTATTGTTGTTGTTATGTGCCATAGAGTTAATTCTGACTCATAGTGACCCTGTATAGGGTTTCTGAGGAGCAGCTGGTGAGCCTGAACTGCCAACCTTGCATTGCAGTTCAAATGGCTTTACAGTCTTGCATTTAAATATCTGTTAAAGTGAATTGGTCAGTTTTTCTAATAAAAGACTACACAGTTCACCTAGACATTTCTGAATTTTTGTATGCACCAAATAATTGTATTTATAACTGTGGGTGTTACTTGCTGTTGAAACAGCCTTATGTATAACAGAATAAAATGTTGCCTAGATCTGCTGCTGGGATCTTCATGATGTTGATAGACTTGAATTAATTTTTGCAGCCAATGTGCATGTTGAGTTCTTCCAACATAGGTCTCATCTTGGGAAGTATTCTGTTGTGATCCATAGAGTTTTTATTGGCTAATTTTGAAAGTAGATTTCTAGAGCTTTGTTTCTAGTTTGTCTTAGTCTGAAAGCTCTGTTGAAATTTGTCCATCATGGGTGACTCTGATGATATTTGAAGCATTCATGGTATATAACATAAAAGCTATCATAGCAGACTAAACTGATAGAGATTAAATTAATTTTATCATACCACCATGATAAAATTAGAGTCATAATTTCAGATTGGATACATTGGCTATAGAAACATGAGAAAATCTGGACTGGTAACATCAAGTTTGCCAGTGCAAACCTACCAGACACTATCAGAAGCCCTATACAGTGTTGCTGAGTAGAAACTGATCGATGGAACACAAGAGTAACAATGAAGTCAATGTACATTTTATAAATAACTCAGAACTTGAAACTCTCAATGTATAAATTTTCTTGAATATAAATTACTCATTTTTGAAAGCCACATTAATAATTTCAGATGGCTGCAATGCTATTTATAGGTACAAACATACTCAACAAAAACTGTCATAAATTATCATTGCTACACTGATGGTTCAAACCCACCAGCCACTCTTGGAAACCCTATGAAACACTATAAACAGGGTTGTTATGAGTCAGAACCAGCTCAGTGGCATAAAACAACCAAAATAAAATCATAAAAGTCATGTATAAACAGCAAAATTCAACAATCATTCATTCTTATTGCAATTAAGAATAATTGATAATTGTTTGAAGCGCATTCACAAGATGTAACTTCATGTTATCACTGATGTTGAAAAATTCATTTGTCATTGAAAGCAGACTTGAACAAATGCAAACATAAACAAAAATAAGACGACAATAATGTCATATCAGTCTAGTTGATTGTTTTGTTCCAATTATAAATACGTTTTTATGCCTTATGGTAATTAAGTTCTTTCAATAGGAAAAAATATTTGAGTAAACCATATGTTATAGAGAAGTCTACAAATAGCTTTTGTGCCCCTCCTGCAAGAGTTAATATAAGATGAAAATATTCAAACATCTCCCTTTCATAAATATGAAGTTTGCTAATTGAAGCAGAGAATCTGTTGAGCTTTTGCTATTCCCAATAGAGAAGCTGAAACTGCACAAGTTAATATACTGTGACTGTGAAGCTTAGATACGATTAACAAGGGGGTAAAAATTAATATGATTCTAGACCATCATCCATTTTTAGTAACTTTATTTCTTGCTATTATTTTCCTTATTGAAAAGGTACATTAGGATATGATGTGCTTGACATGATGTACAGAATGCTAATACTTTCTAATTATAGATGATTTTCTGAAAATTGGGTAGATGCTACAGGCAATGTCCAACACTTCTTCACCACCAGTATCATAACACTCTTAATTCAATATTGCTGAGGACATATGTTAATATTGTTCAAGGTGGCATATTTAAGTTTAGTGATGATTTCCTTTTCAAATATACAAGGTTAAGTTAGAAAGTAAGACTATAAAATCATAGAAACCTTTATTAAACAAAAATATATAAATAAGAAACTATTATTTTCTTATATATTATTATATTTCTCCATATGTAGTCTGTGTATGTCTATTCAGTTCTGAAGGTTTTACTTCCATCCCTCTAATCTTCCCCAAGGAGTCCAGTTGTGGCACTATGTGTTAATGCTTTGGACTGCAAAGGCAGTTTGAATCTCAAGGTCATTGGTTCAAGCTCACCAGCTGCTCCAAAGAAATCCTATACATTATCACTATGGGTTGGAGCCAACTCAATGGCCCTTAACAACAAAAATAACAACCTTCTTCCAGAGAATTCTGTGCTCTTGAATTCACATCACTTCAAAACAGCAGTTGAATATCCAGAAGGGAAACAAATCATGTTCTTTTTCAATGTTGCTAGAGTTTGGGGAAAAAAAGAAGTTGGAAGAGGCAAGATCAGGCCTGTAGAGTGGATGGGGAAAGATTTCCCAATTGAATTTTCATAGGACTTTGAGTGAGTCAAGACTTACAGACAAGATGATCAGTTTTATAGTCAACAAATTCTAGACTTTATTTCATCTCAATTATTGAAATCCTTTCCATGCCATAGCAATTATCCACTTCCTCGCTGTGGTTCCTAATTTCAATCTACCCACCCTCCCATCCCTTAGGTAAATCCTGTCCTTTTGATTTTGAATGACTGACCTTTCCATGGTGAGCCTACCTCACTCGTATTGTTGTAGCCGCCCCCACCCCATATATCTATTTACCATTTCACTGCGAATTGGGCCACGAAGGTGGATTCTTTTCCAGACCTGAAGAGTAGTTGAGGGCTGGAGTCTCAGGTTCTTCCAGTCTCTTTCTGATTAGTAAGACCAGTTTTATTATTATTATTATTAATTTGGAATTTTGTTCCACTGTATCAGAATCTTCTAATGTGATCCCTCTCAGAGCCATTGTTAGTAGTAGCTGGTAACCCTCTAGTTCATCTGTTCATACGTTCCATTAGTCCATTGGACTAATTGATTCCAAGAATTTTCAATGCTCATCATTCTTCTTTCTTCCACAAATGGAAAGACTAATAGCTGCAGCTTAGATGGCCACTCATTAGCTTTTACGACCTCTCACTCTACTCAGAGTAGGTTGTAGAATATTGTCTTTGTGGACTATGTTACAGCAACTGACAATGGTGTCCTCTAAGACTATGGTCCTGAACCCCCAGGTCCAGCAACTCATTGTCTTAAGAAATTATATAATATCTAAGAAGTTTTCCTCCTTGTCAATTGGCATAACATAACAGTGATCAATATCCATCATGTCATGTCCTCCTCTGAATCCAGTTTGAACCTCTGCCAGTTCTCTGTCAATGTACCTTTGCAAACATTTTTGGATTACTTTTAGAAAAATTTTACTTGTATGATATGTAAATGATATTGTCCAATTACTTCTGCATACCACTGGTTCTAAACAATGAGATATCATCTCAATTTTACTAAGCATAATGTCCTCCAAGTTCATCTATATTACAAAGTAGTTCACAAAATAACAATATTTTTCAGTGTTGCATAGCATTCCATTATACGTAGTTACCCAAGTTTGTTTATTCATTGATGGGTATTTAAGCTGCCTCTATCTTTTTGCTATTGTGAAAAGTGCCACGATGAATATCAATGTGCATAAATCTGCTCTGGTGCTGGCTCTTATTTCTTGTGGATATGTAATGAGTAGATGGATTGCTGAATCATATGTTATTTCTATTTCTAACTTTATGATGAAGTGCCATACCATTTTTAAGAGTGATTGAACCATTTTACAGTCCTATCAGTATTATAGGAGGGCCCCAGTCTCTCTAAACCCTCACCAGCATTTGTTATTTTTGTGAACTTTGCTATGGATGCTGGTGTGAAATGATATCTCATTGTTGTTTAGATTTGCATCTCGTGAATGGTTAATTGAAATATTTCAACAAATTGATGAACACTGGAGGTACTTACTCATCTATGCCAAGAAATTTGTAAGACAACTACCTGGTTAACTGACTGGAAGAGATCCATATTTGGGCCTCTTCCAAAGACAGGTGAACCAATGGAATGCAGAAGTAATTGGACAATATCATTTATATCTCATACAAGTAAAATTTCTCTAAAAATAATCCAAAAATGTTTGCAAAGGTAAATTGACAGAGAACTTTCAGAGGTTCAAACTGGATTCAGAGGAGGACATGGCATGATGGATATCAATTACTGTTGATGTCAGATGGATCTTGGCTGAAAGTAGAGAATATCAGAAAGATGTTTATCTGTGCTGCATTCACTATGCAAAGACTTTTGATTGTTTGGATCATTAGACACTATGGAAAGCACTGAGGAGGAGTATTCCAGAATAGTTAATTATACTCATGAGGAGATTGAATATAGACCAAGATGCAGTTGTTCAAATAGAAAACAGGAAATACTGAATGTTTTAAAATTAGGAAAGGTGTATTTCAGTGTTGTATCCTTTCACCATACTTATTTAATCTGTATGCTGAGCACATAACCCAATATGAAGAAAAACATGGCATCTGGATTGAAGGAAGACTCATTAACAACCTACAGTATGGGGTTGGAGGAGAATATTGAAAGTACCGTGGACTGCCAAAAGAGCAAATCAATTTGTGTTGGAGGAGGTACAGCAAGAGTGCTCCCTGGAAGCCAGGATGGCCATACTTTCACCTCTTATATTTCAGACACATTGTGCAACAGTCATTGGAGAAGGATATTGTGTTTGGTAAAGTGGAGGGTTGGAGAAAAAGAGGTAGAACCCCAACTAGAAGGATTGGCACAACGGCAGCAGCAGTGGGCTCAAATGTAGCAACTATTTTGAAGTTGGCACAGTACCGGGCAGTGTTTCATTTGGTTGTCCATAGGGTTTCTATGATTCAGTACTGACTTACTGACTTGATGCCACCTAACAACAACAACAATGGCTAATGATCATCAACATTTCTTCATATGTTCATTGGTTACCTGAATGTCTTCCTTGGTGAAGTGTCTGTTCATGTTCTCTGCCCATTTTTAAAAAAAAATTTTTAATGGTCTGTTTGTCTTTTTCTTGTACAGGTATTATAGAGTTTTTTATTTTCTTTAAACTTCTTCATAAGAAACCTCTGTGATCGTTCTGTGTCCTTTAAGAGAATCTGTTAAGATCAACCATATCTAATGCCAAAAAGCAATCATCTTAACCTTCTGAGCTAACCTCTCTGCCTTGAATTTAATAAGCCCATTGGAGTCGGTGCTGTGGGTTAATGCACTGGACTGCAAAGTCAGTTTGAACTGAAAGATTGGTGGTTCAAGCTCACCAGTTGCTCCTTGGAAATCCTATGTAGGGTCCCTATGAGTCAGAACTGACTTGACAGCACTTAGCATAAACAACAATAGTAGGTCTCCTCAGGAGTCACTATTGTAATTAGACTGTGTTTTTGAAGTCACCCTAATGAGGCTAATACAGTGTATTACTGAAAGGAGTTATCTGAAGCTATCTATTGAACACAGAGACATGTTTACATATGGTATATGCTGAATAAACCCTTTCATGTATGAACTAAAACCCTAGTTACAACACTTTTTGACTGACCCTGTATTCCTGTGACTGAAATTTTTCAATTATTTTTATCTCAAATTTCTTCAAAACCAGGTTTGAAAGGTTGCTTTAAATTTTCAAGCTTTAGAATTCTAGTATCTCTTTTCCTGGAATATAAAAATCTTAATGAATATTCACAAGGAGAAAGAATTAGGGAGAAAAATAAGGAGGGAAGGAAATAAGGATAGGCAAATTATTATTTAGGAAGGAAGAGCACATAGTTTGCAAAGCAGTGCCTTTGGGGTCAATCCAACTTTAATGCAAATCCTGCTTTGTGTACTTTAAATTAAGCCACAATTTCTTCATTTATTGTAATAAAAATCACTTAACCCATGGGATTTTTGTGAACAAAATTTAGCATCATAAAGTATCCTGTCCAGTCTTTTTACATGTTAAGTTCCGAATGAATGGTAGCAAGTATATGTATTATTCTTATGCCATTCTTTTAAATCAGTACATCATCCTTAAATTGATAATCTGTAGGAAAGAAACGTTTCAATTACACAGTAATTTACTGTATTATTGACAAATGCTTTTCTCGGCTAAATAAAACCAAAATATTTACTATACAAAAATTTTCAAGTGAGGGTTTACAAGATGTTGCCAGCTGGTTACAGTGGAAAAATAAATCTGAAATCTTAGCGTCAAGGTGAACCTGGGCTGGCACTACAAAGGAAATGGAGGAAGATTACTTGGCAAGAGACTTCATGGGGAGACCTACAGGTTCGTGATTCCAGGGTTGGCCATTTAATTTGCTTTGTTGTTGTAAAGTGCCCTCAACTCAGTTCTGATTCAAAGTGACCCTGTTTAGTTTCTGAGGAGTGGCTGTTGAGTTTGAACAGCTGACCTTGTGGATAGCAGTTCGATGCTTATCTTATAGTGTCACACCAGGGTTCCTGTATTCACATGGGTTCATACAAATTTTGCCTAAGCAGCTATTGAGAAGAGTGAACACTGAGGTACAGTGGATGACCAGGCCCTGGCAGGGTTGCTCCAGGAAAGCAATGCTTTGGGAGGTAGGTACTGTGGTCCTCAGATCACAATAGTGGCTCCAGGCCACTCATAGCACACTACAGCTTCACGGCTTATTCCTCACCACTACGTGGAAAGTATTGCTGGGCCCAGGAGCTGAGTCCTCAGTTGTTTGTTTTGTTACATCCTTGTTGGCCCCTGGGCTTAGACTTAGACATATATTGCTTATGACTAAAGTCAAGTATGGCACTGGAAGATACATGCTGGACTTAAAAGTTGGTTTGAATCATAGGGGGAAGGGTTCAAACTCACCAGCTCCTCCTCAGAAATCCTATATATGGTCACTATACATGGTTGAGTCAGAATGACTCGAAAGAACTTAATAACAAGAATAACAATGTGTTTTCTAGTCTTGTTAGCTATTTATGTATTATCGGTGCTGTAAGTGCCAACGAGTTGTTTCCAACCCATAGCAACCTGGTGTAGGGTTTCCAAGGAGCAGCTGGTAAGCTTGAGCCATCAACTTGCGGTTCAAATCAACTTTGCAATCTGGCGCATTAACCCACAATGCCACTATGTTAGGGGGTAGGTTTATTTGTTTGTATATTTTGTTTTTGCTTTTAAACATTGTTTTTACATTGTTATACAATAAGCACAACTAACTCTAAGTTACATAGTTTATTTACTATACCTTTGAATATCTTGATACCATTATGGGAGAAAACTTTGCTATCTGATAAATTTGGCAATACTATGTATATGGGAGAAACATGATTTCATTTAGCCCTCATGGGCAAAATCACATTTACCAGTTCACATATAAAATTATAATGCCAATTTACTAATTTATAGTGATTAACCTCTATAAAGCATCAACCACTCCTCTGTTTGCCGTTGCTCAAGTGTTCCTGTTGGAAGCTATGCCACTTGTATTTAAAATGGCAGGGTCACCTGTGGGGGACAGGTTTCAGTCTAGCTTCAAGACTATGACAAACTAGGAAGAAGGAGAGACAGACCACTTTTGGATGCTTAGCCACTGAAAATGAATGGCAGTAAAAGATTGTTTGATATAATGACAGATGAAATGCCCCTCAGGTTGGAAGGCACTCAAATCAAGTTAACTTTAATGATGTGAATAGAGTAAAAGCTTTCAGGAACTTTTGAATAACAATTATTCACTATTGAATCACAAGAATCGTATCCCCATTTCCTTTCACCAGACCCTTCTAGACAAGATGGAAACCATTCAGTGAGGATTCTACCTTCCCCCACATACTCTGAAACTAAACTCCCTCTCGAAAACTTGTAAGCCAGTCACTTCATGCCTTTATGGTCCCTCCCATTTTAGGTAGCCAATATCTAAGTTGGCCAACCCTATCAATCCTGTATACAGAGGGGATAGGATTGATCTTGAATGTGAAGACTCCTTCCCTCTCAGTTGGTATTTTGACCTACTAATTCCATAAGTATAGGTCAAGTTTATAAAATTGTAGCAATTTACACTTGTTTCCTTTTTGGGGAGTCTGAACTTGCTTGTTCTTGTAATAGCCAATCAGACTTCCATTTTGGTTTGCATTTTTCCTTTTGGTCTTTCTTCAAGAAGTATCTTCTGCTGCTCTAGCTATTTCATGCTGGTCTGCTTCTGAGTGGGAATGTCCCACCTCAGAAGGTTCTGGATGGGGCTTAGGATTCTACCTAAGGTACTTTAGACTACAAAGGCTACGCAGGAAGCCTATATCACTGCACAAATTCTACAAACCCTTTTAGGTATTCTAGTCAGTTATAGGCTGAAGACAGGCTTAAAAGATTTTGTAATCATGTTTCCTGATTTTCCTTCCTATCCCACTCAAGTGTCAATTTTACAGTAGTAGGCAAGGTAAACCAATACTCAAAGACAGTCAAGTATCTTAACATTATTTTTCCTGTATCATTGAGTCCTGTTGTTCCAAAGTTGAGCACGCATCACTATCTTTGTTCAACTTAGCCCATGCAAACCTGCTACCTCTATTTACCTTATTCTTCTATTCCCCCCCTTCTTGTATATTGCTATCCCAAACACCCTAACTCTGATGTGTCAATTTCCTACCCTGTATTCTACTATACTCCCTCTCCCAGTGCTCCCACTCACCAACCAACAAATAATTGTTTTTAATTCTTTTTTTTAATATGAGTATCTTTTCTTAAACTTTTACAATAATGGTCTTATGCAATATTTGTGCTTTTTTGAATGACTGATTTTACTCAGCATAATGTCCTCGAAGTTCATCCATGTTATATGGTGGCTTGCAGCTTCCTTGTTATTCTTCAAGGTAGCATAATATTCCATTGTGTATATTGCCAAAATTTGTTTATCCGTTCTTCCATTGATGGACACTTAGGCTGTCTCCATCTTTTTGCTATTGTGAATAGTGCTGCTATGAACATTGGTGTCCATATATTTACTCGTGTTATTGCTCACATATTTTTTGGGTAATACTAAGTAGAAGAATTGCTAGATCATCCAGTATTTCTATTACCAACTTTCTGAAGAAGCACAATCCTGATATCCAGAGTGCTTGGACCATTTTGCAGTCCCACCATCAATGTAGAAGGGTCCCAGTCTCTCCACATCCTCTCAAGCATTTACTGTCCTTTGTGTTTTTTGTTTGTTTGTTTGTTTTTTTAACTTCATTGTTATTGCTGATATGACATTATTGTTTTGATTTGCATCTCTCTAATGGCTAATGCATCTTTACGCTGGAGAGCAAGTTTTAGTGTCTCTTCTGACGCCCATTTTGATCTTTTCCTTCTTTCTTGTCTTCTTAATGACTTTTTGCTTTCTTCATGTATGGTGTCCTTGATGTCATCCCACAACTCTTTTTCTGGTCTTTGGTCTTTAGTGTTTAATGTATCAAATCTGTTCTTCAGATGATCTTTAAATTCAGGTGGGATATATTCATGGTCATATTTTGGCTCTTGTGGACTTGTTTTCATTTTCTTCAGCTTCAGTTTGAATTTGTATATTAGTAATTGATGGTCTGTTCCACAGCCTGCTCCTGGACTTTTTCTCACTGATGATATGGATGGAGCTTTTGTATCATCTCTTTCTGCAGATGTAGTCAATTTGATTTCTATGTATTCCATCTGGTGAGGTCCATGTGTATAATTGTCTCTTA
>NW_006408673.1:3806672-3813922 GCF_000296735.1 Chrysochloris asiatica
TATACAGGTACTACATAAAACCATAAATAAAAAACAGGTACTAAAGTCTATAATTACATAAAAGGATAGAAGGAAAAAAATATATCTGTAGCAAAAAAGGAGTATGACTTTAACACCCTTTTCTTGGCTGGCTCCAGCTATTCTGGGATCAGTGACTCCTCACACTTCTGCAATTCTGGCCCCAGAAATCTTTGCTAAGCACATCTGTGTGAACGTGTAGTAGAGCCCTCCAAGGGGGAGGGGGTGGAATAACAAGGTAGATAGAGAAACACTGAGACCAGTTTGTATGGGCTAAATGGGACAGAAGTAAATAGTGATGCATGCTCAGCCTGGAACAACAGGGGTCTGTGATACAGGGATCAATGTATAATCTAAAGAGGGGCAATAATATTAAGATGTTTGACTCTCTTATGAATATTGGTTTCCATTACCTACTACTGAAAAATAATCATTTGAGTAGCATAGAAAAGAATGTCAAGAAACATGATTATAGAAAGCTTGTAAGCCCATCTTCAGCCTATAACTGATTGGAATACCTCAAAAGGGTTCTAGAGCTTGCCCAGTGAAATGGGGCTCTTGCGGAGCCTTGCAGTATATAGGACCTTAGGTGGCATCCTGAGACCTACCCAGAACCTTCTGGGGTGGGACATTCCCATTAGAAAGGACAAGCAGACCAGCCAGGAATAGCTACAGTGACAGAAGTTACATCTTCAAAGAAAGATCATCAGTAAAAACCTGAAACAAAAATGACAGTCTGATTGACTACTACAAGATTAAGCAAGTTGTTTGCCAGGAAGCCATGAAGGCAAGAAATCATGTCCCTTGACCTCTAAGACTGAAACTCAAAAGTAACAAATGAGTAGGCATACAAATGTGCTGGGGACCACATTTATCTACTGGTGAATGGAAGAGGGGAAAAGGCAGAAATGAAGAAATGGGCTGAGTTCTACCACATTCCATAGACTTCCCTTGACCTGGAGATGAGAGAGAGAAGAGGAAAGGCTGGTTGGTCCAATGTGTAGTGAGACCTGGGGACACCTGTGCCCATGGACAAGGACATAGCTGCAGAGGGCTAGAGCTGAGAGGAAAGCATCCAGTTTATGGGAAATGAGAGGAAACACAGAAGAACACCCAAACTTGGAGATAGTACCCATTTGACCTAGCTTCAATGGCTTGATCATAAGAACTCGACTAGAATACAAAAAAAAAAAAAAAAAAAAGATAAAGGAAACAAAGGTAAATAGCTACAATTTGATGAACTTGACCTATACTAATGGATATGCTGTTGCTATTAAGTACCATGGAGTCGGTTCCGACTCATAGTGACCCTGCACAGGGTTTTCAAGGCTGTAAATTTTTATGGGAGCAGAATGCCTCATCTTTCTCCCATGGAACCACTGGTAGTTTTGAACTGCTGACGTTGAGGTTGGCAGCCCGATTCATAACCACTACGCTACCAAAGCTCCTTATACTCATGGATATAGTAGTTCAAAATACCAATGGAGAGGGAAGGAGTCTTCACATCAAGTATCAGTGCTATCCCCTCTGTGTACAGGTAGACAGTGATGGGCAATTTAGACATTGGCTACCTAAAATCAGGGGGTGATATAGGCATGAAGGGACTGGTTTACAAGTTTTCAAAAGGGCATTTAGTTTAAGAGTGTGCAGGGGAAGATAGAGTTCCCACTGAATAGTTTCTTCTTGTCTTTATGGGTCTGGTGAAAAGAGATGGGGATAAGATTCTTATGATTCAATAGTGAGTAACTGTTATCATGACTAAATTGAGATTGTCACAATTGTAAAGGTAGACATTTTATTACAAAAACAGGGTAATATTTAATCTTACAGGCCAGAAACAGAGGACTCTAGGACCATCAAGGGAGAAGAGCACAAGTGGAATATGGGACCCTACTGAGAGAAGCAGTGACATCAGAGATGGAGGCAGAGATTAAGGCGTGGAGAGATAGAACACCTGAGGACTCTAGACTCATGGAAAAGAGGAACTAAGAGTTGACTGCCAGGAAGCAGGCTTGCAGAATGTGCCCTTTGGTGGTTTAAATTATTATAGATGAATGAGTGTTTAAAAAAAAAAAAAATGAATAGAGAGAAATACTCTTAAGTGATGGTACATGGAGGATATTATAATCATTTTAATGGAACAAAGTATATGATTTGGTGAATATAAAACTGATGATTTGCCCTGTAAACTTTCACTCAAATCACAATAAAAAACTTAAAAAAAAGAAAATATCCTGGCTTGGGTCAGGTACACCTCAGTCCTCAAACTGACATCTTTGCTCTTGAATACTTTAAAGAGGTTTTGTGCAGCAGACTTGCCTAATTCAATATGTCATTTGATTTCCTGACTGCTGTTTCCATAAATATTGATGGTGGATCCAAGCAAAATGAAGTTTTTGACAACTTCAGTCTTTTCTCCATTTATCATGATGTTATTTATTGGTCCAGTGGTGAGGATTTTTTCTTTCTTTACAATGAGGTGCATACCAAAGGCTGTTGTCTTTGATCTTCATCAGTAAGTATTATTTTAAGCCCTCTTCATTTTCAGCAAGCAAGGTTGTATCGTTTGTGTATTGCAAGCTGTTAATAAGTATTTATCCAATCTTGATACCAAGTTCTTTTTCATATAATCCATTTTTTTTGATTATTTGCTAAGTGTAGAGATTGAATCAGTATAGTGAAAGAATACAGCCCTGTCAAACTCCTTTCTTGATTATAAACCCTTTAGAGATATGGCCTAGGTAATAGAAATAATACTGGAGATTGCATGATAGAATTTATCAAGACCAACGATCTATTCACTGCAATAATTTTATTATACAACATAAAAGGCAACTATGCACATGGACCTCACCAGTTGGAATTCACAGGAATCAAACTGATCACGTCTGTGGGAAGACATAATGGAGAAGCTCAATATAATCTGCCAACATAAGTCTGGGAAGACTGTGGAATAGACCATCAGCTGTTCCAATGAAAGTTCAAGCTGAAGCTGAAGAAATTTCAACAATTCCATGAGAACCAAAATATGACCTTGAATATATACCACCTCATTTTGAGACCATCTCAAGAACAGATTTGATGCATTAGACACTCATGAATGAAGACCAGAATAGTCATGGAATTAGATTTAGAATATTATCCATAAAGAAACGGTAAGACCATTAAAAAGACAGGAAAGAAAGAAAATATCAAATGAATTTCAAAAGGGACTTTAAAACTTCCTCTTGAACATACAGAAACTAAAGTAACTGGAATTAATGAGGAAGTAAAAGAGCTGAACAAAAAAATTTTAAAGGGCATCTTGATAAGGCAAAATATATATTGTAATGAAATGTACAAAGGTCTGGAGTTAGAAAACCAAAAGGTAAGAATACACTTGACAGTTCTAAAATTCAAAGAACTGAAGCAATAATGCAAGCCTTAGGATGAATTATTAAATGAGTCTATGGGCAAAATATTGAATGATGCAGAAAGCATCAAAAGAAGATGAAAGGAATACCCAGCATCACTGTAGCAAAATAATTGATCTATGCTCAATCATTTCAAGAGTTAGCATGTGATAAAGAATTGATGACACTAAAGGAAGAAATCTGAGTTGCACTGAAGGCATTGGTGAAAAACAAAGCTCCAGAAATTGACAGTATATCACTTGGAATATTTTTTAAATCTGATGTAGAGCTTAAGGCATGCGTACCTATGCCAAGAAATTTGAAAACACAGACCTGGACAACCATTTGGAAGAGATCCATATTTGTGTCCCTTACAAAGAAATGAGACCCTACAGAATGTAAGAATCATCAAACAATATCATTAATACTATATGCAATAAAAACTCTGGTATATTTTTTTTAATAGTTGCAATAGTACATTGACAGGAGCTACCAGAAACTCAAGCCACATTGAGTAGGTGATATGGAATGAGGAATATCATTGCTGACTCCATATGGATTTTGACTGAAAGCAGAGAATACCAGAAAGTAGTTTACTTTTGCTTTATTGAATATGTAAAGTATTAGACTGTGTAGATCATAACAAACCATGGGCAACTTTGAGAAGAATGGGCATTCTACTACACTTAATTATGCTCATGAGGAACCTCTACATAGTCCATGAGTCAGTTGTTCAAACAATGTAAGGTATATTGAATGGCTGAAAATCAGGAAAAGTGTGCATAAGGGCTGTATCCTTTAACTATACATAATCAATCTGTATGTTGAATCAACAATCTTGATTGCATGAAGAACAGGGTATTAGAATTGGAAGAAGACTCATTAACAACCTGAGATATAAAGATAAGACTACCTTGCTTACATGAAGCAAAGAGGCCTTGAAATACTTGAAATACTTATTGATAAAGATCAGTGACTACAGCATTCAATATGGATCATACCTCAATAGATAAAAAGCAAAAATCCTCACAACTGGACCCATAAATGACATCATGATAAATGCAGAAATGTTTCAACTTGCCAAGGATTGGATGCATAATCAACACTTTTGAAAACAACAGTCAAGAAATCAAATACCATATTACATTAGGAAAATTTGCTGCAAAAAAAACATTTGTTTTGAAAAATCAGATTTCAGCTGATTTTTAGGAAGTAGATCTATATATTCTGAAATGTGTCTTGATGTACTCAGATCTCCAACATAACATTTACTAGCCAAGTGTGTTATTTTGCAGTTAAACACACTGGCTGCAAAGACATGTAAGCACCAAATCATCACTCCCATGGCACACACTGCTATTAAAGAGCAAAGATGTCACTTTGAAAATGAAGGTGTTTGTGATCCAAGTCATATATTTTCAGTAGCTTTATATGCATGAAAGAGGAAGATCACAGAAGAATCAATTGATTTGAATTATGGTGTTGGAGAAAAAATATTGAAAGTATCCTGGACTTCTGGACCAATAATTGAATATATATAGAAGTACGGTTAGAGTGCTCCTTAGAAGTGACAATGGCTAGACTCTTGTAATTAGCACAAGTTGTCAGGAGGGATCAGTCCCTACAGCCCAGGTGTTTTGTAGAATGAGTGCGTATCAGGATTAGATTTAGTTGTCCTCCTAACTACATGATATCCTGGAGAAGGATATCATACATGGTAAAGTGGACGGTCAACAAAAATGAGGAGAACCCCAAGGAAATTGATTGACACAGTGTCAGCAACATAATAATTGTGAGGATGTTGCAGAACCAGGCAGTGTTTCATTCTGTTGTGCACAGGGTTTCTATGAGTCAGAACCAACTCGATGCCACCTTACAACAACAATATATCTCTGTAACACAATCAAAATATTTAAAAAATCCCTGCATGCATGCTTAATAAATATTTAAAGTTTCTTTGGTAAGCTGAAATCATAGCAAGGTCTTTAAATTAATGGAAATTTACTGAATTAATCTCTTTTAAAACATTTCCTCCACCCACACAGTCCAATTATTTTTTCCCCCCAGATGCATTCTTCAGAAGCATATTCTATTCTGTACTTTCTATCTCTGCTTGTTCTTTCTCCATTCTACTTTTCTCTGTTAAACACATTCGTATTAGGCCTCTATGTTGCCAACTCCAATGATAAATTTTGAATCCATGTTTCACCAGCTTTTTACAGAGTTGAGACAATACAATTTCTTGAAACATTCCTTCTCCCCAAATTTTTTCCAGTCTATACAACATCTGGATACTATTAATGGTTGTCATGGATCAACTCCATCTCTGACTCATGGTAATTCCAGGTGTGTCAATGTAAAACTGTGCTCCAATGGATTTTCAACTGATTTTTAGGAAGTAGACACCTTGCCATTCTTTTGAAGTGCCTATTGATAGACTCAAACCTCCAGACTTTTGGTTATCAGTCAAGTGTGTGTTTTTCCAATTTAACACACTGGTTGCAAAAATGTGTGAGCAACAAACTATCCATCCCATGGCATACACTATTCCTCATGTATGGTCAATGTTCTTATTGTTGTTGTTATGTGCTATAGAATCGGTTCCGACTCATAGCAACCCTGTACAGGGTTTCCGAGGCTGTAAATTTTTATGGGAGCAGAAAGCCTTATCTTTCTCCCACGGAACAGCTGGTAGTTTTGAACTGCTATCTCTGAAGTTCATAGCCTGATTCATAACCACTATGCTACCAGAGCTACTCCTTGTTAAATGACCACACAGAATTGTGACACTGCACTCACAATTATGGGCTTTATTAGGGGAGTTAATAAACTACAATGCAGGATGAGATAATGATCTCAGGGCACAATTCTTCCACTCAGGACAGACTACTCAGTTTTGCCCATAGGCAGTTCTCTATCTCCCTAGGCATTGTTACAAAGCTCTCTTAGGGCTGTTGATAAATTCCAACAGGGCACACAACTCCACTATAAGTCTCACCCTGAAGGCAACTGGCTCTAGTTTCATGGGTCACAAAACTTAGCTCCTCCAATTAAGTGCCTAGAGGCACCCCAGTCTGCAAGCAATTCTCATGCCCAAAGTCAATCAGCTTTACTTGCTTTGTGGGCTGGAAAGTCTATGACTCTGTCTTGTTGTCTGACTCTTGGTTCTGCTGCAGCTGTTCCTCTTCTACTCTTCTGATGTCATGGTTATCTGTCACTTAGTTAAAGAAATTAAATTTTCTGGGATTTCAGAGTCCTGGTGTGTCACTGTAGGATAAGCTCTTCACTACAGGTTTGGATGATGACAATCTATGGACAACATTGTGAAGTATGAATATTTTGAAACACTTAATTGTGCTCATGAGGAATCTGTACCTTGACCAAGAGGCAGTTGTTCAAACAGAACATGGGAACACTGAATGGTTTGAAATTAAGAAAGGTGTGAGACAAGGTTGTATTGTTTTACCATAATTATTCAACCTGTATGTTGAGCAAATAATCTGAGAAGCTGGGTTATATGAAGAGAAATGTGGCATCAGGATAGGAGGAAGACTCATTAACAATTAACAACCTGTGATATGCAGATGATACAATCTTGCTTGCTGAAAGTGAAGAGGACTTAAAACATTTACTGATGAAGATCAAAGAGCATGGCCTTCAGTATGGATTACATCTCAATGCAAAGAAAACAAAAATCCTCACCACTGGACCAATAAACATTCTTATCAATGGAGAAAAGATTGAAGTTATCAAGGACTTCATTCTTCTTGGATCAACTATCAACACTCAAGGAAGCAGCAGTTGAGAAATCAAACGACGTATTGCATTAGGCAAATCTGG
>NW_006408673.1:3814117-3815080 GCF_000296735.1 Chrysochloris asiatica
GTTTTGGAAGAAGTGCAGCCAGAGTGCTCCTTGGAGGCCAAGATGGCCAAACTTCATCTCTCATACTTCAGACATATTGTCAGGAGGGACTAGTCATTGGAGAAGGATATCATTTTTGGTATGGTGGAGGGTCAGAGAGAAAGAGGAAGACCTCCAACAAGATAGATTGGCCAAGTGTCAGCATCAATGGACTCAAGCATGGCAACAGTAATGAGGTTGGCCCAGGATCGGACAGTGTTTTGTTCTGCTGTGTATAGGGTCGCTGTGGGCCAGCACTGTCTCGATGACACCTAACAACAACAACAGGTTTGGAGTGAACTATAAGGTTCACAGTTCAAACTCAAAAGCCACTCCTCAGAAACTCCATACAGGGTCATTATAGGTCAAAACTGACTTGACAGCATTAAGAATAACAGAGTCCAAAGGAAATTCTCCATGCCTGGCTCTTCTGTGATGGTAGTGAGATCCCTCATTCCTGCTTCAGAGATGACTTATTTTATATATGTTGAATTCCAAAACTTTACAATCACAATTAACGCTACTGACCACTCAGAATTGAATCACGTAATACCATCAGTATCTTCTGCCATCTTCTTTGACCCAGACACAGTAGGGCAAAAACTTTGGTGGGAGTTACAAAGACTATGAGTAGAAGAGCCATATGAAGTAATGCACTGTACTGTACTTGTTCTCAGGTTGTAGGGATTGTTTTAATATTTATTTAGAAATAATTCTATATAGGAAAATTGCAGAGATAGTATAAAGACCTCCTTTATATCTTTATCCAGATGCACCATCAACTACAGCACTTAAATTCATGTTCTGGACATTGTGAGAATCAATTACAAACTTCAATCCCCTCTACTCATTATTTTAGGATGTGTTTTCTCAGAAAAAGAATATTCTTTTACATAATTATATCTAATCAACATTAGGAAATGTTAAACATTGACAAAATAGTAC
>NW_006408673.1:3815180-3825104 GCF_000296735.1 Chrysochloris asiatica
TAAACAAACAAACAAACAAACAAATGCACTACCATTTTGTTGTTTCTGACTCATAGGAATCCTATAAAGGATTTCTGAGACCGTAAATCATTATCGAAACAGACAACCACATTTTTATTCCACAGTGGGTTTGAACAGTGACTTTGTGGTAAGCAGCCCAATGGCTAATCCACAGTGCCACAATAGTTCCTTATTGGCCTATATATCTCTTTTAATCTGAAACTATTTCTCAGACAATACCATTGATGTTTTTGAAAAATACAACCCAGGTGTTTTGTAGAATGAGTGCATTTTAGGATTGATTTAGGTGTCCTCCTAACTAAATTTCATCAGGTGGTGCATAATAATGCTGGCTGGCCCATTATTGATAACTTCAAAATTCACTTGCCATAAACTTGATCCCTGCTCATGAGACACAATTTATGTAAAAGTAGAACCATGCTTTATAGGATTTTCAATGATTGACTTTGTGGACATAGACTACCGAACCTTTCTTCTGAGGTACCTTTGGGTAGATCTGAACCTTTAACTTTTCAGTTAACAGGTAAACATATTAACTATTGGAACCACCCAAGGATGCCCAGTGGTAACATTATATCTAATTGTTTGGTCAAAGTGACATCCCATAAGTTGCCTACATTTCTCTTTACAATTGATAATTGATTAAAGAGTATATAATTCAAGGTTATGTAAGTAGCTGTTCTTCATCAAATTTTGAACTACTAGCCTTTCACATCAATGGATGATTCTTACCGTAATCAATTAATGCAATCAGTATTGCAAAATGTTGATTTTGTCAGTGGGATTCTAAGTTTTTCCTTTTTCCCAATTTATTTATCGAATCATATTTTTATATCATATGGATGAGGTAATTGATTCGTATCATATCTTATTTAGTGGGCTTGTTCAATGATTCTAATCAATGTTTTACTTTTATATGTTTTATGCTTAAGTCATTCAATCTCTTGAGTTCCATTTAATTAAATTCTTGATCACTGAATATTGAATTAATCTAGGACTAGTCCACAGTACTGATTTATTTTCTGTAAATGTTAATTCTGAGTAATATTATCAAATCAAATAACTTTTAAATATCACCTTTATGTTGAAGACTGCAAATTTGTATCTCTAACCCTGCCTCTCTTCCTGAACTCTGATACACATATCAAGTTGCCTACTCTGTTCTATATGGACTTCTGGTGTAGTGTTGTACTATCAGCACTGATCTGCGAACCACAAGGTTAGCAGTTTGAATCCACCAGTTGCTTCTAGGAAACGCTATACAGGTTTTCTATGAGTCAGAACTGACTCAATGGCAATTAACAACAAAGACAACTCCACTCTGCAGGATCACTTTGAATTGGAACCAACTCCACAGCATTTAACAACAATAACACTCCAGTCTCTAAAGTCATTGAAAACTTTTTAAATATCCCCAACCTCAATTATCCTGTTGATTCTTTCCATACTTTTTCCATTTTCTATCTTGTTTATTTCTGCTCTAATCTTTATTATTTCCTTTCTTCTGTTGACTGTAGAATTACTTTGTTGGTCTATATCTAGTTATTGGAAATGTTGCGTTAATGTGTTGATTTTGGTTCTTTCTTCTTTTTAGATGTGTGCATTTATTGCAACAAACTGTCCTCTCAGCACTGCTTTGACCACGTCCCAAATATTTTGATATGTGGTGTTTTGATTCTCATTTATTTCCAGGTACTTTGTGAATTCACATTTTATTTCTTCTACTACCCAGTTGCTTTTCAGTAGGGTGTTAATCAGTTTCCATGCATTTGACTTTATTTCCTTGGTCTTCCTATTGTTGCTTTCTAATTTGACAGCATTGTGGTCTGAGAAGATTCTTTGTGGTATTTTGATGATTGCAGATTTATATAGGTTAGTTTTGTGATCTAACACATGGTCTATTATGGAGAATATTCCATGTGCACTGGAAAAGAATGTGTATTGTGATGTTGTTGGGTTGAATGCTCTGTACACATCTGTGAGGTCAAGTTGGCTGATTGTATTGTTTAGTTTCTACGTGTCTTTGTCGAGTTTCTTTTGGGATGTTCTATCCATTTTTGAAAGTGGTGTATTAAAAATCTCCCACTATGTTACAGATTTGTCTATTTCTTTCTTCAAATCTATTAGTTTGCTATATATATTTTGGAGTTCTTTTATTGGGAGCATAGATACTTATGGTTATGCCATCTTGTTCAATTGTCACTTTAATCATGAGATAATGTCCATTTATATTTATTATGCTGGTTTTTGCCTTAAAGTTTATTTTATCAGGGATTAGTATTGCCACTTCTGCTCATTTTTTATTGTAATTAATTTGGTGTAAATATATTTCCAAATGTTGACTTTTAATCTGTTTTTGTCTTTGTGTGTAAGGTGTTTCTCTTGCAGACAACATATTGAAGGATCTTGTTTTCTTATCCATTCTGCCACTCTCCATCTCTTAACTCGTGCATTTAATCAGTTAACATTCAGTGTAATTATTGATAGGTATGGATTAATCGTTGTTTTTTGGTTTTTGGTGCTGCTGGTTTCTTTGTTATGCATGTATTTCTGTGCTAAGTTCATGTTTTTTGTGTTCTTTCATGTCATAGTTTTAATGTATCCATGTTCCTCTTCAATTTTCATGTTCTTGATATATTGTAGAATATTCATTTCCTTTTAGGTTACCTTATATTCTATTAACTTTTCCTTCCATTTAAAACAGTCTGTTTTATCCTATAATACACCTGACCTTCTCACCACCTGTATCTCTGTTCCTATGTGTTTACATTCTTTCACATTGTAATTGTTTTTATCATTGACTGACCCCCCAGATACTCTGAATTCATTCTTATTGTTTTGTTTGGTTCTCAACTCTTCCATTTGTTGATTGAGTTCCTGTGGTGCTGCTACATATGTCAAACTCTGTTGTCTGTTTTTGTTGGGTCTCAGACCACAGAACTCCCTTTAGGGTGTTTTGCAGTGCAGGGTTGGCTCTGGAAAAATCCCTTAACTTCTGTTTATCCTGGAATGTTTTGATTACATCACCATATTTGATTGACAGCTTTGCTGGGTAAACTATTCTTGGTTGGCATTTTTTTTTTTTTTTTCCTTTCAGGATTTTATATAAGTCTCCCCATTGCCTTTTTGCTTGCATGGCTTCTGCTGAGAGATCCAAGTTTGATCTGATTTACTTGCCTTTGTATATAACACTTCTCTTTTCCCTAACTGTTTTCAGGATTGTCTCCTTATCTTTGATTTTGGAAAGCTTAATTATGTCTTAGTGATTTTCTTTTGAGGTCTATCCTTTCTGGGGTTCACTGAGCTTTTTGAATGCTTATCTTTTCACTTTTCAGGATATTAGTGAAAATTTCTTCCAGAAGCTCTTCATGTGGAACTGTGTGAGTCTTCCTGTCCTGGAATGCCAATATTTCTTAAGTTATTCCTCTTTGTGTTGTCCAACATGCATCTGCTTGCTCTTCTATCTTAACAGTATTGAGAGATTTGTCTTCCAGATCTCTTGTTCTGGCTTCCATCTCCTCAATTCTACTCTTTCTATTTCAATGTATTGTCCATTTCTGATCTTCTATTATTAGTTGTTTGGACCACTTTTTGTAGGTTTTTTAATTGTTTCCAATGCTGTATCTATCTTATTTGATTGTTCCTGTAACAGTTTCCTGATTTCTTTCTTATTTTTCTCAAATCCTCTATAAAGTGTTTTGATACATTTCATTATCATTTTTATAAATTTCTTCTCAGATATTTCCAAAGCCTTCCTTCCTTCCAATGTGAAGTCTAGGTCTACTTCCAGTTCATTTGTCTCATTCACTTTGTCTTGTTTTTTGGACCTGTGCAGAGAGAGTCATCTGTTTTGGGGGCATATTCAGTAGTTAGCTGTGACCCAAATAATTAGATAAATATGTGTTGATGCTTTATTATGCTTTCTGATTGTCTTCATGTGGATTTTATCAGGAGATAGGCTTCCCTTTTCACTCTTCTTATTACTCAACTTAGAGAGTAACTATCACAGGTGTTGGCTGCCTATCTGGTGTATGGCAGCTGGTATTGGTTCTTGCCTGTATGGTATGATTTTTACAGGGTGTGATTGTAGCTTCACTATATGACCTCAGTTGCTGCCTCTTCTTGGGTAATGTAGGGAGAGAAATAGCCCCCTAAAGGTAAAGAGGGAATCAAAAAAACAAAACAAAAACAAAAAAACAGCATTAGCAAAAAAAGATATATTGGGTAGTGTAGTCTATAATTGCAAAAAAGAAAAAAAAAAAAAAATCTATCACCAAACATGAGTATGACTTTAATCTTCCTCTCTTGGCTTCTTGCCTTCAAGGCCACCTGATAAATCTCAAGATGCCACTGTTGGTTGTTGTGATGTAACTCATGATTTAATTTTTCAGCCTGTTTAGTTTTTAGTCTGTCTATCTCCTGCTTCACAACCCCTGTTCAGGCCTTTTTCCTTGTGATAAACAGTTCAGGGCCATTTGTGACTATTTTGTGCTGCTGTTTGGTTTTAAGCAAGGCCTTTCCCTTTAAATTCTGCTGAGCAGATCTGGTTACATGCATAGTAAAATCCTTCGTGTTTGTGTGTTGGGGGAGGGGGGCGGTCCACCCAATCAGCCACCCCCTCTAGTCACCAGAATGGAGTTGTGCAGACAGAAAGAACTCAATGAACAGAGACAAAGAAAGAAAGAAAGAAAGAAAGAAAGAAAGAAAGAAAGAAAGAAAGAAAGAAAGAAAGAAAGAAAGAATGTCCACACCTTTATCTCTGAGGATTGGTCAGGCATCAGGTATCCACAATGGCTCTTATCCTTCTCCTCTCCATCTACTGAAGACATTTCTGTCCTCATGAATTAAGAAGTCCTACTGGCATCTAGTAAGGAGCTCTGGTAGTGTAGTGGTTATGAATCGGACTGTGAACCAACCGCAAGGCCAGCAGTTCAAAACTACCAGCAGTTCTGCAGGAGAAAGATGAGGCTTTTTGCTCCCATAAAGATTTACAGCCTCGGAAACCCTGTGCAGGGTCGCTATGAATCTGAACCAACTCCACAGCACTTAACAACAACAACAACTGGCATCTAGTAGTCCTGGTGTGATACTGTGGGTTAATGTGCCAGACTGCAAAGTTGTTTGAACTGCAGGGTTGGTGGGTCAAGCTCACCAACTACTCCTTGGAAACTCTATACAGGGTCTCTATGGACCAGAATTGACTCAATGACACTTAACACTGCTAACAACAACTGTCATCTAATAGGTAAAAGAAAGGGATGATGCAAAACATCCTATAATGTATAAAACAACCCTACACAACAAATAATTATTTAGCTCCCAAATGCCAACAGTATTGAAACAGAGAAACCTTGATCAAGGACAACCATGATAAAACGAAAGTACAGATATAAAGGGCAGACAGGGTTTGAAGGACTCTTTCTATTTGTAACTATTCAAACTGTTAATTATATTATCTACAAAATGGGAAAAATAACACATATCTCACATAGAACATTGTGAGTATTAAAAGGTATCATGTTATGTATTTATTGTTTAGAACACTGCCTTATACTACTGCTGTATTCTTTTTACCTCTATAATGGAAAAGTGAGAATTTTTCAATTTTACCTTGACAAATATACCATCATATTGACTCCCAAAAAGCGACATTTTCTAAATCTAGTGAAAAATGAAATTATGAGTGTTACTTGGAGTACTCTTTCTTCTAACACAACAAGTCTGCTCCCAGAACTGAGCATCTGTGATCATTTTACACTTTTTCTGATCCTTTTGGTGAACAAGCAGATTGATTTGGAAGCTTATCCTATTGACATTTTTAGTTCCTAGGAAATAAGACGTTTGCTTTGCTCTAAGCTTTGTCCCTATGGATAAGTCTACTCTGATGGCACCCATCTTTTAGAGATTTCAACAATCCCCCAAATAAACATAAGCCCATCTGCTAAAGAGTCAGAGTGTGATTAAAGGAAATTGAAACTTTTGGTTTCCCAGTTCCCTATGGATTTTCTTTTTGTTTAGTTTTCAATGAACCTTTGAATATGATAGTGAACAAATACTATTTTCTAAGGGCTGATGCTTGTGTACTTAGAAAACTGATAAACAGAGATAATATTGCTTGGCAAAGATAGTTATGTAAGGATTTGGACTACAATAATGTGATAAAGAGATATTTCTGTTTAATAAATTTTACAAGCTTTTTGTTATTGTGAGAAGTCATTGAGTGGTTCCAACTCAGAGAAACCCTAAGCATAGAATGCACTACTCTGGACTGGCCCTGCACCATCCTCATAATTGTTTTTAAACTTGATCCCATTGCTGCTACTGATGAACTGATCAGTCTCATTGGGGGTCTTCATCTTTTCTGGTGATCAGTCTCCAGGGACTGTTTTTTTTCCTGATAACATGTCTGAAGTATAAAAGACAATGGCTCATCATCCTGTTTTCTAAGGAGAATTCTAACTATATTTCTTCCAAAATAACTTTGTTTGATCTTTTCACAATCTGTGAGAATTTCAATATTCTTCTCCAAATCCATAACTCAAATGCATCAATTCTTTTTCATTGTACAAGTTTCACATGCTTATGAGGCTATTGAAAACAACATGGCTTGGGTCAGACACAACTTACTCCTCAACTGACACATTTGCTGTTGAATGCTTTAAAGAGGTCTTGTGTAGGAGATTTGTCTGATGCACTCTATCATTTGATTTCATAACTGATGTATTCATGACTTCACTACCAAATGAAGTCTTTGATAATTTCAATCTTTTCTCCATTTATCATGATGTTATTTATTGGTACAGTGGTGAGGAATGTTGTTTTCTTTACATTAAGATGCAGCCCATACCAAATGCCATCGTCTTTGATCTTCATCAGTAAGTATTTTAAGTCCTCTTCACTTTCAGCAAGCAAGGTAGTATCAATTTGCTTATCTCAGGTTGTTAATGAGTCCTCCTTCAATCCTGATGCCAGGTTCTTCTTTGTATAATCCAGCATCTTGATATTTGCTTAGCGTACAAATTGAATGAATATGATGAAAGAATAAAACCCTGGCACATCACTTTACTGATTTTAAAACATTCAGTATCTCCCTTGTTCTATTTGAATAAATGCCTCTTGGTCTACATACAGATTCCTCATTAGCCTAATCAAGCATTTTGGAATACTCATTCTTTTCAATGTTATCCATAGCTTGGCATTACATACACAGTCAAAAGCCTTTGCATACTCAATAAAGCACAAGTAAGCACCTTTCTGGTATTCTCTGCTTTCAGCCAAGATCCATGTGATGTCAGTAATGATATCACTAGTTCCACATCCTCTTCTGAATCCAGCTTCAATGATGAAACAAAGTATGCACCAACTAAGGAACTAGAGACAGCAAATTTCTGGTCTTCAGTTACAGGTAAAATACTGCTACTGTTGGTCCACACTGTGTACTGGACCGTTGTGCTATGGTCATTGTCATGGTTTGCAAGAAGCATAAACTCCCTTGACCTCAATTTAGTGGGATAAGGAGAAATATTGGAATTACTAGTTAGATCTATTTGAAATATATTTGGGAACAAAAAGCTGAGAAGTCACTATTAAGGCAGAGATTAATTCAAATGGTTTTACACAGTGGCTTTATAACTTACAATTATCTTGGCACTCTCTACTTTCAATCAAGATCCAGATGATGTGACCGCTGATACCCCTTTTCCATGTCATCATCTGAGATGGGCTTAAACCTCTGGCTGTTCCCATCTATGTACTAGTGCAGCTGTTTCTTAATTATCTTCAGCAAAGTATTATTTACATGTGACATTAGTGATATTGGTCAATTAGTTCTTCATTCCTTTGCATCGCCTATCTTTGGAATGGGCACAAGTATGGATCTTTTTCAATCAGTTGACCATGTAGCTGTTTTCCAAATTTCTTGGTATTGATGAATGCGTACATCCAGTGCTACATCAATTTGTTGAGATATTTCCATTTATATTCTATCAATTCCCAGAGACTCTTTCTTTGCCAATGCCTTCAGTTTACCTTGGACTGCTTTCAGTACCATTGGCTCTTGGTCATATGTTATCACCTGAAATGGTTGAAAATCGACCATTTCTTTTTGGTACAGTGACTCTGTGTGTTCTTTTTATCTTCTTTTGATGCTTTCAGCATCATTCAGTATTTTTCCCAGTGTTGGTGTTAAGTACCGTTGATTCAGTTCCTATTCCTAGCAACCCTGTATAGGGTTTCCAAGAAGCAGCTGGTGAACTTAAACTGTCAACCTTGTGGTTCAAATTGACTTAGCAGTCCAGTACATTAACCCACAGTGTCACACCAGAAGTGCTTGCCCATGTTGTTAACAGCCATTGAGTCAGTATGGATTCATAGCGACAATGTACAGAGTTTTCCCAGGAGCAGCTGGTGAACTTTAACTGCTGACCTTGCAATTCAAATTGTGTTTGCAGTTCAGTGTATTAACCTACAACACCACACCCTAGATCCTTCAATATTGAAGTCGAGACTTGAATTTTTTCTTCAATTCTTTCAGCTCGAGAAATGCTGAGCATGTTCTTCCCTTTCAGTTTTCTAACTCCAGGTCTTTGCATATTTCATTATACTTGGCTTTTTATTCTCCATCTGGCCTTTGACCATTTCTATTTACCTCTTTTACCTCCATATTTCTTCCATTCACTTTAGCCACTCTAAACTGCAGAGCAAAATTCAGACTTTTCTGACATAAAATTTGGTCTTTTCTTTCTTATCTTCTTAATGTATTTTTTTTTCAATTTTTTTTGTTAATTATATGATAGTTTATAGTTTACATGAGAGAACTTTAGTTTTACATTCATTCCATCGTATATCATTTCATTGCCATGTTTCCAGTCCCCTCCATGCATCATCAACCAACCAAAGGGTTTATCCTAGAAACCCACCCCCTACACTTTCACCCCCTCTCCCCCAGTTTTCGGCCAACAGTCCCTTTCCCTCTCTGGATCCAAGGTCTCCAGCCACTTCATCACTCCACGTCATCGTCTCTGTCTCTATCTCAGGCATCTCTGTTCCTCTGGGTAGGGTCCTGCTCTCAGTTCTTCTCCGTTGATGGTCCCAGGGACCTCTGCTCCTAGACTGGAGAATTAATCACTCCCTTTCTTATTACAAAACGTCTACCTTTGCATTTCCAACCCTCATAATCCATCCTGATAAGCATTATTCACTACAGTTTCACGACTTACCCATCTGTATTTCCTTTCATCAGATCAACCCAGACAGATTGAATAGTACCCACTGGAGGTTCTGCCTTCCTCCATGTCCTCTAGCACTAGGTTCCCTCTTGAAAGCTTGTAAGCCAGTCACTTCTTGCCTTTGTAGTCCCCCACTCCCCATTTGAGTATCCAATGTCCAATTTGCCCATCTCCGTCCACTCTGTGTGTGGAGGGGGTGGGAATATTTCTTGCTGTAAGGATTTGTTTCTTCTTTTGAGTTGCTGCTCCATAGGTATAGGTCAAGGTCATCAGATTGTATCAGCTCACTCTTTTTTGTTTTTCCCCTCTTCTTTCTTCTCCTGGTTGAGCTCTGATCATCCAGTCATCCGGTCTAGGTCATATGGATACCATCTGCAAGTGTGTGCGCTCTTGTGCACATGCCCTCTCTTCCTATCAGCCGGTAGCTCCACTCTCCTCCCAAGTTCTCCGTGGCTATGCCACTGACTCTGGGCCCAAGAGTCCCCAGGGCTCCTCTCACTGCTTGCCAACCAGGTCCCCAACTGGGTCCATAGCAATCCACTGAACAGTGTAGGGCTTAGCTTGCTCGTCCTTTCAAGTGGAGATTTCTCATCTCTGGAGATCTGTATGTGGTTCCAGTTTCTACCTATAGTTTTATGTATTGCAAAGGCTCCGCAGGAAGCCTCGTTCACTGGGT
>NW_006408673.1:3830104-3830611 GCF_000296735.1 Chrysochloris asiatica
CCTAAAACATGGTCTATTCTGGAGAATGTTCCATGTGCACTTCAAAAGAATGTGTATTGTGTAGTTGTTGGGTTGAATGCTCTGTACACATCTATGAACTGCAGTTGGTTGATAGTGTTGTTTAGTTCTTCTGTGTCTTTGTCAAGTTTCTTTATGGTTGTTCTATCCATATTTGAATGTGCTGTAATAAAGTCACCCACTTTTATTGTGGATTCTTCTATTTCTTTTTTCAAATCTATTAGAGTTTGTTTTCGATATTTCTGCACTTTTTCATTGGTAGCATAGTTATTTAATATAGTTATTTCCTTTTTTCAATTGTCCCTTTAATTGTGAGATAATGTCCATCTTTATCTATTATGCTGGCTTTTGTCTTAAAGTTTATTTTATCCGAGGTTAGCATTGCCACTCCTGTTTGCTTTTTATTGCAATTAGCTTGGTATATTTTTCCCATCCTTTCTCTTTTAATCTGTTTCTGTCTCTGTGTGTGAGATGAGTCTCTTGCAGACA
>NW_006408673.1:3833116-3835017 GCF_000296735.1 Chrysochloris asiatica
AAAAAAAAAAAAAAAAGCAGACAAAATAGGATGCACATCTGGGTCTCCCATACAGGGTTTCTGCGGAGCAGCTGGTTAGCTTGAACCACCGACCTTGAAGTTCAAAAGGCTTTGCAGTGGCGCCTTAACCCACAGCACTACACTGGGACACCTCTCAAAACAGTGAGAAAAAGCCGACCAAATAGTACTCACTTCCATGTCTCCTGCATAGGGTTTTTGAGGAGTGGCTGGTGACCTTGAACCACTGACCTTGCAATTCAAAAGGCTTTACAGTGGCACTTTAACCCATCGTGCTATGCCAGGATGCCTCTCAAACCAGTTAGAAAACGCTGACCAAATAGTAAGCCCATCCACGTCTCCCGTATAGAGTTTCTGAGGAGCAGCCCGTGAGCTTGAACCACCGACCTTGCAGTTCAAAAGAATTTGTGGTGTGCGCCTTAACCCACAGTGCTATGCCAGGACCCCTCTCAACCCAGTGCAAAAAGGCCAATTAAATCCGTATCTCAGCTTGGGCTGAGTGTGTGAGTTCCTGGTAGAGGGAACCACCAGGGGTAAGGGTGGGTTGTGGCCACTTGGCTAAGCCCCTACCTCTATTCACCCTAATGTAGGTGGGCAAACCATGAGCACACCTATTACCTGACACCAAGGAAAAAAATAAAATCAGAACCACACAAAATCAGCAGAGTATATTGTGCACCTTTTTTATTCCCAAGGTTCCTGCAGCGTGTTTCCGTTGAGTCTCTGTGGCTCCTATTTCATCCCACCGCTTGGGCTCAGGCCTCTGTGCCTGGCCAGAAGATTCAAAAGTATGCGATTTCCCACCTCAGCTCCAAATTCCACAGGCTATAAGTCTTCAAACCTTTACACTATTCCTATCTCTGTGGGTCCGAGTTTTGGAGCTCTGTCTTGCCTCTTTTTCGCCTGCTATTCTGAGTTATTGCTGACTGCGACCTTCACTACATCTTCACCCTAGCCACCATCAAGCCCCTTCTTAATGTATTTTTGCTTTCTGCCTGTATAAAGTTCTTGATATCACACCACAACTCTTCTGGCCTTTGATCATTAGTGTGACACTAGTATATTTTAGTAAGTGTAAGAACACTTTGGTGGAAAAAGAGCTTTGGTTAACTTTAAGCATTTCTATGTTTCTCCTCTAGTTCAGTCATGGGATAATTGCATTTTCTGAGTCTTAATTAGTTTCATCATCTATATGATGAAGATAATAATATATTCACCTTGTAAATTTGAGCATTAAGTAAAGCAACCTACCTGCAAAGTACCAGTTAATCAGCACCAATTATTATTTTACTTTTCCATCATGCAATTTTGTATTCTGCAGCCTATATATTCTGATTTCTCAAATTTGTGTTTTCTCTTTTACTTGCCAGATTTTCTTTTTCTTTCATTATAACTCTCCGCTATAGAGAAAGTTCAAATAATTTCTGTAGCTGCTTTAAATTTTTTCTGTGTTCTAATCTGCTGTTGTTGTTACATGTTACATGCCCTCAAATTGGTTCCAAACCATAGTGACCTGTATATAATTTTTGAGGAGTGGCTAATTGGTTTGAACCAGTTACCTTGCAGTTAGTAGTCCAGTGCTTATCCTGCAATGCCATGCCAGGACTGTGTGTTCTACTGTAGAAAAATTATTAAAAATGCACTGAGCATGTTTTATGTAATAGAGTCAATATAGTGATCTGAGTTCATAAATTTAACTACTCCAAGCACTTAGAAAATAACAGAATATGTATCTCCTATTTGAAACATTTACTTATGAAGATCAAAGAGCACAGCCTTCGATATGAATTACATCTCAATGTCAAGAAAACAAAAATCCTCACTGGACCAATAAACAACATTCTTATCAATGGAGAAAAGATTGAAGTTGTCAAGGATTTCAT
>NW_006408673.1:3835567-3841246 GCF_000296735.1 Chrysochloris asiatica
TGGGGTCGCTATGAGTCGGTTCTGTCTTGATGGCACCTGACAACAACAACAACATCATAAAGATATCATGCACCTGAAATAGAACTAAGACAGAATGATCAGCTGCTGAAACTACAAATATAAGTTCCAAGACCAAAAGTACACAGAGGTTACTAAGAATTAACTCTAGAATCATTGGGAGGCTGAAAAGTGATGTGTCACTTTGGGCCAGGCTATAGGGATACAATCTTGGAACTTGAACTAGGGTTGAATCTCCTTTGAGCTAAATGACATAAGTTATGATAGCTTCGGTGTCAGTTACATTACATTAAAACAATAAGTTCAGCTACTGGGATAGATGAAACTGAGAGGTCAGGGTTTAAAATGAAAAAACATCCAGATAAGTAGGTATGATTCTGGAAGCTATGCCATCGCAATTTTAAATACAGGCAGGGTCACCAATAGTAGATAGGTTTCACATGAGTTTCCAGAATAATACAGACTAGGAAGAAGGAGAGAGACTACTTCTGAATATTAAGTCAAAGAAATCCTTATGAATAGCAGTGGAACAATGTGAGATAACTCCAGAATTTGAAATATTGAAACATGATAAAGAGCACAAGAATATTGCCAGATACCGTGCTGCAAGATGAGCCACTCAGGCTAAAAGGCACTAAAATACAACTTGGGAAGAGCTGCCTCCTCAAAGTAAAATTGACCATGATAATCCCAATAAGGTAAAGCTTTGGGGACCTTCGTTTGCTTATAGGACACTACTCAAAATGAGAAGAAACAATTGTAAACATCCACTAATAATCAAAACATGGAATGTATGAAATACAAATCTAGGGGAATTTAAAGTTGTCCAAATGATATGGAATGCATAAACATTCACACCTTAGGTATTAGTGAGCTGAAAGGGACCAGTATTGACCATTTTGAATCTGACAATCATATGGTTTGCTGTACTGGGAATGACAAATTACAGAAGAATGGCATCTCAATCATCATCAGGAAGAACATTTCAAGATTAATCTTGAAGTTCAATCCTGTCTGTGATAGAATTGCAACCATATACCTACAAGGCAAACCAGTTAATGCAACTAATTTTTAAATGTTCACAAAATCCACTAAAGCCAGCGATGATAAAATTGAAGAAATCAACTAACTTCTTTGATTTAGTATTGATCAAACATGCAATCAAGATGTATTGATAATTACTTGCAATTGGAATGCAAAGGTTGGAAACAAAGTAGAAGTATAAGTTATTGGAAATCATGGCCTTCATAATAGAAATGATGCTAGAGATCTCATTATAGAATTTTTAAAGAATGATGACTTCTTCACTGCAAATACCTTTTTTAGACAACTATACATATAGCCTCACAAGACAAAGTACACAGAAATCCAATTTATTTCACCTGTGGAAAAATACAATGGAAAATCTTCATTTCATCAACCAAAAGAAGGGCAGACTGTGGAACAATTGCACATATATAAATATCAACACTCATGGAAGCAGCAGTCAAGTAATCAAACAATACATTAGGCAAATCTGCTTCACAATAACTTTTTAAAATGTTGAAAAGCAAAGATGTCAACTTGAGGACTAAGGTGTGCCTGACCTAAGCCATGATATTCTCAATAACCTCATATGAATGTTTAAGCTGGACAGTGAATAAGGAAGACTGTAGAAGAATTGATGCTTTTGAGTTATGGTGTTGGAGGAGAATATTGAAAGCGCCATGGGCTGCCAAAAGAACAAAGAGATTTGTGTTAGAAAAAGTGCAGCCAGAGCGCTCTATGGAGGCCAGAATGGCCTAACTTTGTCTCTCATACTTCAGACATAAGGTCAGAAGGGACCAGTCGCTGGAGAAAGATATCATGTTTGGTAAGGTGGAGGGTCAGAGAAAAAGAGGAAGACCCCCAGTGAGATGGATTAGCCAAGTGGCAGCATCAATGGGCTCAAACATGGTAATAATTGTGAGGTTGGCCCAGGATCGGGCAATGTTTCGTTCTATTGTGCATAGAGTTGCTATGAGTTGGTACAGACTCGATGGCAATAAGTTTAGGTGGAAGTTGAAGAAAATTAAAACAAGGCCACAAACCAACATATGATCTTGAATACATACCACCTGAATTTAGAGATCATCTAAGAAAACACTTGATGAATTAGATATTAATAGCTGAAGATCAAAAGAGTTGTGGGATGACATCAAGAGCATCCTGTGAAAAGCAAGCAAAAGATCATTAAGAAGACAAAGAAGAAAGAAAAGATGAAATTGAAATAAGAAAAGACCCTGAAACTTGCTTTTCAGCATTGTTGTTGTTGTTGTTGTTAAGTGCTGTAGAGTCGACCTTGTACAGGGTTTCCGAGGGTGTAAATCTTTACGGGAGTAGAAAGCCTCATCTTTCTCCCGCGGAGCGGCTGGTAGTTTCGAACCACTGACCTTAAGGTTCGCAGCCCGATTCGTAACCACTACGCTACCAGAGCTCCTATGCTTTTCAGCATAGAGCTGCTAAATCAGATGGAAGAAATTAATAGGTAAAAGAGAAAATTTTAAATGGCAATTGAAGAAGACAAAGTCTAGATTTATAATTAAATGTACAAAATACAACTTGAGTTAGAAAACCAAAAAGGTAAAACATGCTCGACTTCTAACCTGAAAGAGTTAAGAAAAAATCCAAGCCTTGACTTGCAATATTAAAGGATTCTATGGGAAAAAAGATATAAAAGCGCCTCCTGGTCTGGCGCTATAGGATAAGTACTGGACTACAAACCACAAGGTCAGTGGTTCAAACCAACCAGCTGCTCCTTGGAAATGCTATACAGGGTCACTATGAGTCAGAACTGACTTGATGGCACTTACTAACAATGGGCAAAATACTGAATGTTGTAGAAAGCATAAAAATAAGATGGAATGAATATGCAGAGTCACTGCACCAAAAAGAAACAGTCACTGTTCAACCATTACAATGAGTAGTATATGATCAAGAGCCATTGGTACTGAAGGAAGAAGTCCAATGTGCATTGAAAGCATTGTCAAACAACAAGGCTCTGGGAATTGATGGAACACAAATTGAAAATTTTCAACAAACTGATGAGGTACTGGAGGCACTCATTCATCTATGCCAAGAAATTTGGAAGACAGTTACGTGGCCAACTGAGTGAAGGAGATCAAAATATGTGCCTATTCCAAAGTGAGTTGACACAATCATAGGACAAAATCATTAATATCATATGCAAGTTAAATTTTGCTAAACATAATTTTAAAATGGCTACAATAACACATTGATAAGGAACTACTAGAAGCTTAAGCCAGTTTTAGATGAGAGATTAGGATGTAGAATTAGGGATATCATTGCTGACTAGATGGATCTTGGCTGAAAGCAAAGAATAAAAGAAAGATGTTTACCTGTGCTTTATTGGCTATGCAAAGGCTTTTGAGTGTGTGGATCATGATAAGTTATGTACAACATTTTGGAGAATGGATATTCTGGACCACATTGTTGTACTCATGAGGAACCTATACATAGATCAATAAGCAGTCGTTTTAACAGAACAAGGGAAGAGCTAAATGGATTTAAATCTGTAAAAAAGTGTGCCAGGGATGCATTCTTTCACCATATTTATACAATCTACATGCTAAGAAAATAAAATGCAAAACTGGATAATATGAAATAGAACATGACATCAAGATTATAGGAAGACCCATTAACAACATGCGATATACAGGTGATACAACATTGTTTTCTGAAAGTGAAGAGGACTTAAAATACTTACTAATGAAGATCAAAGACCACAGCCTTCAGAATGGGTTGCACCTAAATGTAAATAAAACAAAAATCTACACCACTGTATAAATAACTTCATGATAAATGGAGAAAATATTGAAGACGTAAAAGACTTCATTTTGTTTGGGTCAACTACCAACACCCATGGAAGCAGCAGTAAAGAAATAAACCTGTGTTTTGCATTAGGCAAATCTGCTGCAAAATACATTTTAAAACATTGTTTGAGGAGTATTGCGCATCTGACCCAAGCCATGGTATTTTCCTTAGCCTTATTTACATGTGTGGATCATGACAAGCTATGAGCAACATTGCAAAGTATGCATATACCATAACATTTAATTTTGCTCATGAGGAATCTGTACATAGCCCAAGAGGCAGTTGTTTAAATGGAACAAGGGAACAATGGTGGTTTAAAATTATGAAAGTTCTGAATTAGGATTGTATTCTTTTTCCACACTTATTCAATCTGTATGCTGAGCAAATAATCTGAGAAACTGGATTATATGTGGCACATAAGAAAAAGAAACCCTAAATCAAGATTAAAGTAAGACTCATTAACAACCTGCCATATGCAGATGATACAACCTTGCTTGCTGAAAGTGAAAGGGACTTAGAATACTTATTGATTGAGATCAAAGACCACAGCCTTAGGTATAGATTTCATCTCAATATGAAGAAAATAATAATCCTCACCACTGGATCAGTGAACAATATCCATATAAATGGAAAAAGAATGAAGTTATCAAGGACTTCATTCTTTTTGGATCAACCATCAACACTCATGGAAGCAACAATCGAGAAATCAAATGGCATATTGCATTAGACAAATCTACTGCACAAGACCTCTTTAGACTGTTGAGGAGGACTGATGTTATTTTGAGGACTAAGGTGTGCCTGACCCAAGCCATGGTATTTTCAATAACCTCCTATGCATGCAAAATTTGTACATTAATAAGGAAGACTCTATAAAAATTGATGTATTTGAGTTATGGTGTTGGAGGAGAATATTGAAAGTACAATAGACTGCTAAAAGAAAAAAAAATCTGTGTTGGAAAAAGTACTGCCAGAGTGCTCCAGGATGGCCAGACTTTGTCTTTCATATTTTGGGCATTTACCAGGAAGGACCAGTCAATGGAGAATGATATCATGGTTGGTAAAGTGGAGTATCAGAGAAAGAGGAAGACCCCTAATAAGATGGATTGGCAAAGTGGTGGCAGTTATGGGCTCAGGCATAGCAAAAATTTTGATGTTGGCCTTGGACCAAGAACTGCTTCATTACGTTGTACATAGGGTCTCTATGGGCTGATATGGACTCTATGGTACCTAACAACAACAGCATTTGAATGTGAAAGATAGACAATTAATAAGGAAGATTGCAGAAGAATTGATGCATTTTATTTAAGGTGTTGGAAAAGAGTAGTGAAAGTGGACTGCCAGAAGAAAAACAAGTCTATTTTGGAAGAAGTACAGTAAGAGTGCTCCTTAGAAGCCAGGATGTCCAGTCTTCATCTCTCATACTTTGAACACATTATCAGGAGGAGCAAGTTGTTCGACAACAACATCGTGCTTGGTAAAGTGGAGTGCCAGTGAAATAGATGAATTCCCCAATGGGATAGATTGGCACAGTGGCAGCAGCAATGAGCTCAAGTGTAACAATGATTGTGAGGATGATATAGGACTGGACAGTATTTTGTTCTGTTTTGCATAAAGTCACTTATGATTTAGAATTTACTAGATGGCACATCTAGGAAGGAAAAGGTCAAGATGGATGTCAGAAGAGACACTGAAACTTGCTCTCCAACGTAGAGAAGCAAAAGCAAATGGAAAAATTGAAGAGGTGCAAGAGCTGAACAGAAAAATTCAAAGATCAGCTCGAGAAGATAAAGCCAAATACTATAATAAAAT
>NW_006408673.1:3842875-3849178 GCF_000296735.1 Chrysochloris asiatica
ACTCGATGGCACCTGACAACAACAACAGATGGTACATACCAACAACAACATCCCCTACAGAAAAAACTATAAAAATACATGTAACACATTAATATTCACAAACTGAAAGCATGATTTTAGAACAAATAAGACCTGTGCTAATGTCCATCAGCTAATGATCACTAGGAATGTATCTGTAACCAAACAACTTGCAGTATAGTCAGTGTCTACTGATTACTTGACGCAGCAAGGAAAACTACTTGCCATGGAGGTTATATTAGTAAAAAGACGATGTATATGATGGGTTTTTGAAAGAATTTGAGATTATGTTAGGTAATTTTAGAGTCCTTGGTGATGCAATAGATGGACATGTGTGGTTGATAACTGAAAAGTTGGAAGTTAGACTCAATCTACAGATGATTCTGAAGAAAGGCTGAACAATTATTATTTTTTTTAATCAATCATTGAAAACCCAATCATGGAAAAACCAATTCCCCTCTGACACTTGTGGGATCAGAACTGACTTGATAGCAGCTATTTATTTAGGTGACTTTGTAGAGTACTTAAGAAAAGAGTGGTTTATTTATTTATTTTATATATACATATAAGTTTTGAATTTGAGGTTTACATGGGAGAACATCAGCTTTACACTCATCCTATCATATTTCGTTTCATTGCAATGATTACAATCTCCTCCATGCATCATCATATAACCCCAAAGGGCACACCACACATTCTCCTCCGCCCCCCGCTGCTAGTATATAGGCCTTCTCCCTCCTTGAATCCAGTGCTGTTGTTCTGTGAGCACAGCTTCTGTGGGCTTTCAATCTCTCCTCCATGAAGCTTTCCTACCTGTCTATCTCTGCTGCCGCCCAAACCGGAAGTCAAGAGTGGTTTACTCTTAGCTCGGTGATGTCAGATAGCGGAGACAGCTATCTGAGGTTATTGGAGATCTGAATCATTTTTATTTGAGAGATGTGAGAAACATAATGAGGTTAATACTGAACAAGGCCAGGAAATAACACATTTACTGGGAGAGAGGATGCTTGGTCATTTTTGTGGTTTCCACAGTGTTCTTATGTTTCGCTGTATCATATCTAATGGCCTTGTTTTAGTCTTGTTCCTTCACAGTCTCAGTAATTTCCTCTAATATTGGTGGTCTGTGAAATTATATTCACCACCATCTTAATGATAGTGCTGTACCAGTAACCAGCAGACAATTAATTGTCAGGGATGCTTTTCTACCTGACAATTCTCTAAATAAAATTTGAAATTTACCATGATCATAAATGAGAATATTATAAAGATTTCATTTCTGCCAAAATTAATCTATGGAGTCACATAAACTATATCCAATTTGAAAGTGTATGCTCCTGGATAAAGTCATTTACCTTTTTAAAAGAACACTTACATCTCATCTGTGGAACTGACTCAGTTTACAATCTATAATTAAGGTGACCACAGGCTTGGAACATGGTTGGCTTATATACAAGAAGGTTCAAAAAGTTAATGGGAAAATTTCATTATCTTTAAATTCTACTTTCCCAAAAATTTTTAACTAGTACTGTTCCTACAATCTGATTAGTATGGATTGTTCCTCAATATGAGAAAAAAACAAACATCCTCACAACTGGACAAATAAAATCATGATAAATGGAGAAAAGATAGAAGTTGTCAAGGACTTCATTTTGCTTGGATCCACAGTCAACACTCATGGAAGCAGCAATAAGGAAATCAAACAACATATTGTATTAGGCAAATCTGTTGCAAAAAAAGCTCTTTAAAGTGTTCAAAAGCAAATATGTCAATTTGAGGACTAATGTATGCCTGACCAAAGCCAATGTATTTTCAATAGCCTCATTGTTGTTATTATGTGTCGTTGGGTCGGTTCTGACCCATAGAGACCCTGTATAAGGTTTCTGAAGAGTGGCTGGTGAGCTTTATCAGCCAATTTAGTGGTTCAAACTGACTTTGTAATCCATAGCATTAGCCCACAGCACCATACCAGGACTCCTACATGCACACGAAAATTGTACAATAAATAAGGAGGATGTGGAAGAATTGAAGCATGTGAGTTATGGTGCTAAAGAATATTGAAGGTACCATGGAATGCATACGTCAGCTTGAGAATGATACTTCGTTCAATCCTGATGTTACATCCATACTCATATAATCCAGTTTCTCAGGTCATTTGCTTAGCTTGTTGTTAAGTGCTGTTGAGTTAGTTTTAACACATAGATACCTTCTATGGTTTCCAAGGAATGATTGATGAGTGTGAATTGTTAACCTTATGGTTCAAATTGGCCTTGTGGTCTAGTTCTTGTCCTACAGTGCTATACCAAGACTCCATTTGCTCAGCATACAGACTTAACGAGTATGGTTAAAGACTACAAATCTGTGTTGGAAGAAGTACAACCAGAATGCTTCTTAGAAGCCAGGATGGCAAAACTTCTCTCAAAACTTGGACATATTATCAGGAAAGACCAGTTCCTGGAGAAGGACAATATGCTTGGTAAAGTGGAGGGTCATAGAATAAAAAGAAGACCCTTAAGGAGATGGATTCATTCAGTGGAAGCAGCAATGGTCTTACAAGTGACAACAACTGTGAGGATGGCAATATTTAGTTCTGTTGTGCATAGGGTCTCTAGGTGTCAGAGCTGACTCAACAATGTCTAATAACAACAAAACTGTGTTTCATCTGTGAGTACTCTGTATGTTGTCCTTGAACAGAAGGTGTAACTTTCATTATTTATGGAAAAAGCTAGTTAAAAAAAAAAAAAGGCAAGGAATGATTTTCTGAATTGAACACATGTTGAATGAAAACTTAATCTTCTGCATGTATGTATCAAACACTATTAGTTGAGTCTAAAGAAGAACCTGGACATGGTTGAGGATTACTAAACCAGTTGTATCTTATTTTAATATAATCATTACTATTACTGCTTTGTTTAAGTTTGATGTATGTGAGATCATGAGGGCATGAAATGCTAATAAATTAGCTATTAAGGGCAGAGAGTAATTGGAATAGTCTTAGACAGTGGCTTTATCATTTACAAATATTTTGGTAACCTTTCTCTCCTCTCCTCTATTTATTAGTTTATTTACTCAATCACTTATTTCTATCAGTATGAATTCAAAGATATGTTTTTCACTTGGGTTAATATGCATTGCTGTTATTAGAGTATTCTAGTGTTCTCCTTACTTATCTATAGCTTCTTATAAAGTTATAAATGCAGCTCTCATTGTCTGCATTATCTTTACTTCTTTACTCAAATCTAGTATATGTGTAACATCATTTCAGAATAATTAATCCATATATTGTTTGATAATATTTTCATTTCCAAGGAACTGAATTTTATTTTGCAGCAAATACTCATAAGCAGCTATCTATTCAAGAAGCCAATGTATATATTTTATTAAAAACTAAGTACTAATCTTTTTCTCAAACAGATAATTAAATGTTCCAGTAGCTAAAAAGACTGTACAAAATATGATGACTTAAAATGTCAGCTTCAAAGGTAATTTAAATATAATTCTTTGAGATACAGCTTTTCATTACATAAGCTACTAAATTATATTTTGCTTGTTTTTAATTTCAAGATGCTTTTCTATATATTCTACAAGTTAAACTATAGCTGCTAATATGTTGACTCTTTTTGTAGAAAAAGAACCACACAGACAGGCGAGATTGTACTAATATCATCAGCTCTTTAAGAGAAAACAATATTTCAGATAGTTCCAACAATGGCATGTTTTTGTTTGTTTTTTTTTAAAAAATATACTTCATGGAATTAATTTTAAGCTTTTTAGAATTCCAATATCTCAAATATTCACTGACATTGCTATAAAATCTCTTAAAACTCAGTTAAAACATTCAACATTGCAAATAAAATTCTATTTTGCCATAGTAATATCAACATGAATTTTGTGAAGCATGTAGTTATAATAAAAACAATATCCTTACAAAATTAAGAAATCTCTGGACTAGAAATATTCTTGAATTTGGGTACTGTGCATGCATAATTAATAATTTCATAGACAAAGTTGTAGCATTCTATCAATTGAAATAAATGCTGCATTTGTTAAATTTCAAATACACCAAACGTATTTGTAACTAGAGTTAAAACAATTATACAAAAAATGTAGATGAAGATGGCAGTGAAAACAATGCCATTTTTCAGCAGTGTAGGATGCACTTTTCATCTTTCTTGTCTATCACTAATTTGAAACATTTTGCATTCCAAGAACTGTACTGCAAATCAACTTAAGGGTATGCAATTAACATTTGGTTGTTGTTGTTGCTGTTAGGTACCAATGAATTGGTTTTGACTCATATGTACAACAGAATGAAACACAGTCCATTCATGTGACATTCTCACAATCTTCGCTATGTGTAAGCCCATTGCTAGAGCCACTATGTCAATTATGTCATTGAGGGTCTTCCACTTCTTTTTATTTTACTAAGCATGATGTCTTTCTCTAGAGATTAGTCTCTATTGGTAAAATACCCAAAGTACCTGAAATGATGTCTCCCCATCATCACCTCTTAGAAGAACTTTGATTAGACTTTTTTCAAGAAAAATTTGTTTGCCTATACTTCTTCTAAGGAGTTCTGGTAGTATAGTGGTTATGATTCAGGCTGCTAACCTCAAAGTCTGAGTTTGAAACTACCAGCTGCTCCATGGGAGAAAAATGAGGCTTTCTTCTCCCATAAAGATTTGCAGCCTCAGAAACCCTGTGCAGGATCACTACGAGTCGGAACCAACTCCACAGTACTTAGCAACAACAGCATACTTCTTGAATCTTAGTGTGGTGTTGTCAGATATGTAATGGACTGCTAACCACAGGTCATCAATTCAAACCCACTAGCCACTCCCCAAAGACCCTGCACAGGGTCGCTATGGGTTGGAACCAACCGGTCGTTATTAAGTTCTGCCGAGTCAGTTCCGACACATAGCAACCCTGTGTAGGGTTTCGGATGAGAGGATAGTTGGTTTCAACAACTGACCTCACAGTTCAAACTGACTTTGTAGTACAGCACATTATCCTGCAGCACCACACCAACTGGATGCTACTTAATAACAATAGCATATTTCTTTGATGGCAGATTTGTTCATTCTTTTGACATTCTAGGATATATTCAAATTTCTTTACCAACACCATAATTCAAAAGCATCAATTCTTCAACTTTCCTTATTCATTGTCCAGCTTTCACATATGTGATTGCAAACACCATTGCTAGGGTCATGTGCCCACCACTTGTGAGTTGCTGTGGTTCTGAAAGTTATGCCACCGGTATTTTAAATACCAGCAAGGTCACTCATGGTGGAGAGGTTTCAGATGAGCTTCCAGACGAAGACAGACCAGGAAGAAGGACTGACAAACTACTTCCGAATATTTAGTCACTGAAAACCTTATGAATAGCAGAGAAACACTGTAAGATATAGTGCTGGAAAATGTGTCCCTTAGGTTGGAAGGTACTCAAAATGCAACTGAGGAAAAGCTACCTCCTCAAAGTAGAGTTGACTGTTATGATGCAAATGGAGTAAAGCCCATTGGAGTAAAGCCCTCGGAAACTTCATTTGCTAATGGGGCACAACTCAAAATGAAGAGAAACAGCTGTAAACATCCATTAATAATCAGAACAGAAAATGTACAAAGTATGAATCTAGGAAAATTAGAAATTGTCAAAACTGAAATAGAATGAATAAACATTGATATCTTAGGCATTACTGAGCTGAAATGGACTGGTATTAGACTTTTGAATTTGACAACTACATGGTTTACAATGCCGGGAATGACATATTGAAGAGGAATGGTGTTGTGGTCATTGTCAAAAAAACAAACATATCCAGAGGGTAGGGCTTCATAGTGGATAGGGTAGAGATGCAGTGAAGTTATCCATCAGCAATACCACAGGATACCAGGTGAAGGAAGTTAAGGGCAGAGTTCCAAAACTCTGAACCACATGGGCTGTTGTTGTTAAGTGCCATTGAGTCAGTTCCAACATATAGCAACCCTGTATAGGGTTTCTGAGCAATGACTTGTGAGCTTGAACCACTAATCTTACAGTTCAAATGGCTCTGCAGACTGGTGCATTAACCCACACTGCCACACCAGGATGGTGTGAACCACATGGGTAGGAATATTTTTAAAAATTGAAGGCTTATAGCTAGTGGAACTTGTTGCAGAAGTAGGAAATAAATCTCGTACTTTAGACTCTGCCGGGCTGGGTGGCAGGTAGCGGACAACTTGGATAAGACCAAATACCAAGACCAAGTGGGACAGCAGACCCAACAAAGAATAATGCCACAGGAACCTTGG
>NW_006408673.1:3856933-3858043 GCF_000296735.1 Chrysochloris asiatica
CTACAGGGAAGTCCAGGGAACTATTATTCAAATTTGCATCAACCACTAAGGCCATTGAGGATGAAATCGATGAATTCTATCAATTTCTTCAATCTGAAATTTCTCAAACATGCAATCAAGATGTATTGATCCTTAGTTGTGTTTGGAATGCAAAGGTTGGGAGCAAAGATCAGTAGTTGGAAAATTGGCCTTGGAGATAGAAATGATGCTGGAGAATGCTTAATAGAATTCTGAAAAATCAATGATTTGTATTGGCCAAGGACAGATTGTTGAACAGACCATCAATTGCTCATTTGCAAATTCAAACTGAAGCTGAAGAAAATGAAAACAAGTCTAAGAGAGCCAAAATATGACCTTGAATATACCCCACCTGAATTTAGAGATCATCTGAAGAGCAGATTTGATACATTAAACACTAAAGCAAATGGAAGAAATGAGGAAGTACAAGAACTGAATAGTAATGTCAAAGATCAGTTTGAGAAGATAAAATCATATATTACAATAAAATGTGCAAAGATCTGGAATCAGAAAACCTAAAAGGAAGAACACGCTTAGCATTTCTCAAGCAGGGGGAAATGCAGAAAAAATTCAAGCCTTGACTTTCATTTTTGAAGGATTCTCTGGGCAAATTATTGAATGATACAGAAAGCATCAAAAGAAGATGGAAGGCATACACAGAGTCACTGTACTAAAAGAAAATTGTAATGTACAACCATTTCAAGAGGTAGCATATGATCAAGAGCCAATGATCCTGAAGGAAGAAGTTCAAGGTACATTGAAGGAATTGGCAAAGAACAAGGCACCAGAAATTGGTGGAATAAAAATGGAAATCTTTCAAGATGGTGAGGTGGCACCAGAAGCACTCATTCATCTATGCCAAGAAATTTGGAAGACAACTATCTGGCCAACTGATAGGAAGAGATCCATATCTGTGCCCATTCCAAAGACAGGTGACCCAACCGAATGTGGAAATCATTGGGCAATGTCTTTGATATCCCATGTGAATGAATTTTTACTAAAGGTAATACAGAAGCAGTTGCAAGCATACATTGACAGAGAACTTCCAGAGGTTCAATCCAGATTCAAAAGAGGCCATGGAATGAGGGATAT
>NW_006408673.1:3859069-3895900 GCF_000296735.1 Chrysochloris asiatica
AACAACAACAACAACAAGCAAAAAGAAAGGAGTTCTAGTGTGGCTCTGTAGATTAATACACTGGAATGAAAAGTTGCTTTGAACTGCAAGGTCATCGGTTGAAGCTCACCAGCTGCTCCTCAGAAACCCTATACAGGGTTACTATGACCCAAAGACACTTAACAACAGCAACAACACGCAAGAAGATAGCGATTACCAGAGAAGTAAGAGTAATGCATCCATCATATGGTGTAATTTTAGGGGTTTTTGTGATATTGCCTAATTTGGGGCTGGATTGTGAATCCTTCTGGTATCTGCTTTTAAAATCTACTCACTTTGTCTTGTGTGAAGGGACTGCAGAATAGAAGAAGTAAAACTTGATTAGCATCAAAAGATCAGGAACTCAGACTAGCTCAGGTACTAAACTGCTGTATGATCTGCTGTAACTCACTTAACCTCTCTGTCTCTTTTGTATTTTTTGCAAAATAAAGGGCTTAAACTCAATTGTAGAAAATAATTTCTCATATTTATTTTCACTATTTTTTCTGTGTGTGTGGTTACTTTTTGTTTGGTACAAGGGAGAAACTTTTATGAATAAACTCACGCTTTTATCAAGAAATTTTCAACCAATTTAAGATTCTGAAGCACCTATGATATCTCAAAGAAATGTATTTTCAGACTCTTCAGATTAGCAAGGTATATTGGTTTATGATGAAAATCTATAAAATATCCATATGCAAAAGGCAATATTTTCTTAAAAGCGTATTTTACAATTGCAATGTTCCAGAATTTTTACTAGTCATCTAATTATATGAGACATTTTACTTCAAGATGTTCTATTATATTAATGTTGAAGCTGTACCTGATGTTAAAATACTTTAGTCTATAATATATATGTTGTCAATGCATAAAAATTATATTGAAAATATCTTCCTATTGCATCCTTTTCATTTTCAAGGGATATTAGCAATTGTCAACCCTCAGGTTTTTATAAAATTATCATGCTACAATCAAAATACAAGGTTACTTTTTCATATCATTGGATTTTCTTCTATAAAGAATTAATTTAGAGGAATACTATTTGTGATATCAAATATGATTTCAACTTAGATGAAGCTGCAGTTATAGGCAGGGGAAAAGGATAACAAGAAGTGTTTGGGACAATGTGACTATGCCTGGTGATGTGGTATCTAATATTTATGCTTACAGGATGCATCAGAAGTTTATTTTAAAAATTTAAATATAACTTTTAATGCATCAATTAAACAGATTTTCCTAATGCTATATGTCATTTAATCAGCTGCACAAGACCTTTTTAAAGTGTTGAAGAGCAAAGATTTCAGCTTGAGGACTAAGGTGCGCCTGACCCAAGCCATGGTATTTTCAATAACCTCATATGCATGCAAAAGCTGGACAGTGAATAAGGAAGCCCATAGAAGAATTGATGCTTTTGAGTTATGGTGTTGGAGGAGAATACTGAAAGTGCCATGGGCTTTCAGAACCAACAGATCTGTATTGGAAAAAGTGCACCCAGAGTGCTCCTTTGAGGCCAGAATGGCCAAACATCATCTCTCATACTTCAGACATATTGCCATGAGGGACTAGTCACTGGAGAAGGATATCACGTTTGGTAAGGCGGAAGGTCGGAGAAAAAGAGGAAGAGCCCCAGTGAGATGGATTAGCAAAGTGGCAGCATCAGTGGACTCAAGTGTGGCAATAATTGTGAGGTTGGTCCAGGACCGGGGCATGTTTTGTTTTGTTGTGACTAGAGTCGCTATGAGTCTGTACCAACTCGATGGCACTAACAACAGCAAAAGTCGTTTGATTTTTTGACTGCTGCTTCCATTAGTGTTGATGGTTGATCAAAGAAGAACAAAATCCTTGACAAATTCAATCTTTTCTTCATTGATAAGAATGTTGTTTATGGCTCCAGTGGTGAGGACCAATAAACAACATTAAAATGCAATCCATACCAATGGCTGTGGTCTTTAATCTTCATCAGTAAGTATATTAAGCCCTCTTCACTTTCAGCAATGCTGTATCGTCTGCATATTGCAGGTTGTCAATGAGTGTTTCTCCAAGCCTGATGCCACATCTGTCTTCATAGAACCCAGCTTCTCAGATTAGTTGCTCAGCATACAGGTTGAATAAGTATGGTGAAAGAATACAGCCCTGTTGCACACATTTTCTAATTTTAAACTGTTTAATGTTCCCATGTTCTGTTCGTACAATTGCCTCTTGGTCCATGTACAGGTTCCTCATGAGTGCAATTATGTGTTCTAGAATACTCATACTTCACAATTTTGTCCATAGCTTGTCATGATCCATACAGCCAAAGGCCTTTGTGTAGTCAATAAAGCACAGGCAATCATCTTTCTGGTATTCTCTGCTTTCACCCAAGATCCATCTGATGTGAGCAATGGTGTCCTTTTTCCACATCCTCATCTGAATCTGGCTTGAAGCTCTGGAAGTTCTCTGTCAATGTATAGTTGCAGCCATTTCTGTATTACCTTGAGTAAAACTATACTAGCATGCAATATCAAAGATATTGTCTGAGAATTTCTACATTCGTTGGGTCATCTTTCTTTAGAATGGGCATGAATATGGATCTCTTCCAATCAGTTGGCTAGATAGCTGTCTTCCAAATTTTTGGCATAGATAAGTGACTGTGTCCAGTGCTGCATCACGTTGCTGAGAGATTTCAATTTTTATTCCATCAATTCCTGGTGCTTTGTTCTTTGCCAATTCCTTCAATGTACCTTGGACTTCTTCCTTCAGTATCATTGGCTTTTGATCACATGCTACGTCTTGAAATGATTTAACAGCTTTAGGGTGCATAAATACTGTATAGATTCCCACATCATTCTGTTCTCACTTATCCCAGTTTTTCTTATCATTAATATTCTACATTGTTGTAGTACATTTGTGACAAGTGAGGAACCAATGTTGAAGAACAGATTATCATACTGTGGTGACTTGTGTGTTTCTGTGATTTTAGAAGCTATGCCACTAGTATTTTAAATGCCAGCATAGGCAACCATTATGGACAGGTTTCAGATGAGTTTCCAGACACAGACTAGGAAGAATGTGAGACAGACTACTTCAGAATATTTAGTCACTGAAAATCTTATGAATAGCAGTGGAATACTGTTAGCACCATAATATTGACTACTGAAGCTTGATGAATAGTGCCAGAATATTTTGAGATAAAGTGTTGGAAAATGAGCCCTCAGTTTGGAAGGCACTCAAAACAATACTGGGGGAGAACTGCATCCTCAAAGTAGAGATGATCATATGACACAAATAGAGTAAAGCCAGATCTTCATTTGCTGATGGGGTACAACTTAAAATGAAGTGAAACAACTGTAAACATCCATTAGTAAATGGAATTTGGAATGTATGAATCAAGAAAAATTGGGAATAGTCAAAAATGAAAATGAAAGCATAACCATCAGTATTCCAGGCATTAGTGAGCTGAACTGGACTGGTATTGGCCATTTTGAATCTGATAATCACATAGTTTACTTTTCCTCCATTATGCATTATCAACATCGTGGAGTCACTTCAGACGCATAGTGACCCTGCACAGGGTTTCTGAAACTGTAAATCTTTTTGGGAGCAGAAAGCCTCATCTTTCTCCTGTGGAAGAGCTGGTAGTTTCGATCTGTCAGCCTTGAGGTTAGCAGCCTGATTCATAACCACTATGCTACCAGAGTTCCTTTTCCTGAAATGACATATTTAAGATGAATGACGTCACATTCATCATCAAAAAGAATATAACAAGATCTATCTTGAAGTACAATGGAGTCAGTGAAGTTTAATATCCATACTCCTATAAGGAAGAACAGTCAATATCACTATTATTTAAATTAACACAACCATGAAATCCAGTGATGATGTAATTGAAGATGTCTAAAAACCTCTTTAGTCTGAAACTGATAAAACATGAAATCAAGATTTATAGATAATTACTGGTGATTGGAATGCAAAGGGTTTAAGCAAAGAAGATCAGTAGTTGGAAAATATGGTCTTGGTAATAGAAATGAAGCTGGAGATCCCATGATAGAATTTTGTGAGACTAATGACCAAATGTAAAGAAAACAAAAATCCTCACCACTGGACAAATAAACAACATTCTTATCAACGAATAAAAGATTGAAGTTGTCAAGGACTTCATTCTTCTTGGATCAACTATCAACACTCATGGAAGCAGCAGTCAAGAAATCAAACAACGTATTGCATTAAGCAAATCTGCTGCACATGAACTTTTTAAAGTATTGAAGAGCAAAGATGTCAGCTTGAAGACTAAGGTGCACCTGACCCAAGCCATGGTATTTTCAATAACTTCGTATGCATGTGAAAGTTGGACAGTGAATAATGAATACCATAGAAGAATTGATGCTTTTGAGTTATGGTGTTGGAGGAGGATATTGAAAGTGCCATGGGCTTCCAGAGGAACCAATAGATCTACGTTGGAAGAAATGCAGCCAGAGTGCTCCTTGGAGGCCAGGGTGGCCAAACTTTGTCTCTCATACTTATACTTTCAGGAGGGACCAGTCACTGGAGAAGGATATCATGTTTGGTAAGGTGGAGGGTCAGAGAAAAAGATGATGATCCCCAGTGAGATGGATTGAAAAAGTGGCAGCATCAATGGGCTATAGCATTGAAACAATTGTGAGGTTGGCCCAGGATCAGGCAGTGTTTTGTTCTGTTGTGCATAAGGTCGCTATGAGTTGGTACCGACTCAATGGCACTTAACAACAACAAATACCAAATGCCTTTTTAAACAACAAAAAGAGGACTATGCACATGGACCTCACCAGATGGATAACACAGAAATCAAATTGACAATATTTGTGAAAGGAGACGGTGGAAAAGATTATAATGAGCCAAAATAAGGCCAGGGCAGACTGAAACACACTATCAATTGCTCATATACAAGTTGTGACTGAAGCTGAAAAATATTAAAACAAATCCATGAGAGCCAACATATGACCTTAAATATATCCCAAATATATTTAGAGATCATCTGAAGAACAGATTTGATGCATTAGACACAAATGACTTAAGACCAGAAGAGTTGTGTGATAACATCAAGAACATCATACAGGAAGAAAACCAATGGTCATTAGAAGAAAAACAAAGAAGGAAAAGACCAAATTGGATGTCAAAAGAGACTCTGAAACTTGTTCTCCATTGTAAGGATGCTAAAACAAATGAAAGAAATGAGGAGGTAGAAGAGCTAAATAGAAACTTCAAAGAGATGCTCAAAAAGACAAAGTCAAATATTATAATGGCTGCAACTGCCAGAGTTTCAAGTTGAATCCAGACAAGGATGTGGAATGAGGGAGATCATTGCTGATGTCAGATGGATCTTGGCTGAAAGCAGAGAATACCAGAAATATATTTATCTGTGCTTTATTGACTATGCAAATGCTTTTGATTGTGTGAATCTTGACAAGCTATGGACAACATTGAGGAGACTGGGTTTTTCAGAACAATTAATGGTGCTGTTGAGGAATCTGTACATAGACCAAGAAGCAGTTGTTTGAACAGAAGAAAGAACACTGAATGTTATAAAATTAGAAAAAAAAATGTGTGTCTGGGTTGTATTCTTTCACCATATGTATTCAATCTGTATGCTGAGCAAATAATCTTTGAAGCTGGATTATATGAAGAAAAATATGGCATCAGGATTTTAGGAACATTCATTAACAACCTGTGATATATGATATGCAGAAAGTGAAGAGGACTTAAAATACTGATGAAAATCAAAGACCACAGCCTTTGGTATGGGTTGCACCTCAATGTAAAGAAGTTAAAAATCCTCACCACTGGTTCAGGAAACAACATCCATATAAATGGAGAAAAGATTGAATTTTTATAAGACTTCATTTTTTTCAGATCAACCATCAATACTCATCGAAGCAGAAGCTAAGAAAGCAAATGACATATTGCATTGTGCAAATCATCTGCACAAGACCTTTTTAATGTGTTCAAGAGCAAATATATCAGTTTGAGGACTAAGGTGCACCTGACCCAAGCTATGGTATTTTCAATAAACTCATATGAATATGAATAAAGAAGACTGTAGAAGAATTGGTTTCAGAAGAGAATATTAAAAAGTACCATGGTGGTGGTGGCTTTGTGCCGTGGAGTCAGTTCCGATTCATAAAGACATAGACTGCCAAAATAACAAACTAATCTGTATTGGAAGAAGTACAACCAGAATGCTCCTTGGATGCCAGGATGGCTAGACTTTGTCTCTCATATTTTGGACATACTGTCAAGAGGCACTGGTCCCTGGAGAAGGATATCATCTTTGGTAAAGTGGAAGACCCCCAATTAAATGGATTGGCACAATGGCAGCAGCAATGAGTTCAAACTTAGCAATGATTGTGTGATTGCGCAGGACAATTCAGTGCTTTGTTCTGTTGTGCCTAGGGTCACTATGAGTTGGTACCATCTCAATAGCACCTAACAACAACAAAAACAGAAACAGCGAAATTCATATGGTTCACTGTGTTGTACCGTTCTCTGTGTTTTAACACATGCATGATGTTATGAACCCACTGTCATGGTGCCATACAGAAGTTTCACAGTCCTAAATGTATCTTGTGCTTCATCTATTCATCCCTCTTTAGTCTGCTGAACCTGGCAAAGTCTCATTATTTTACTGTTTCCATAGTTTTGTGTTTCTAGAATGTCATGTAATTGAGATCATATGTTTTTTTTAGACAGGTTCTTCTGTGTCTTTTCTTGGCTTGATAACTTGTGTATTTTTATAACTGAACAATATGTCATGGTATGGATGCACCCCAGTGTAACTACTAAAGGGTATTACGGTTGCTTCCAGTTTTGGCAATTATGAATAAAGTTGCTATAAACATTTGTGTACAGGCTTCCCATGGTTTTAAATGTTCAATTCAATTGGTTAAATACCCAGACAAATAGTTACTGGATCATATGATGTTATAGATTGAATTGTAACCACCAAAGAGGTATGTTGAATTCTTAAATTCTGTACTTGTAAATGTGATCCTGTTTAGAAGTAAGGTTTTATTTTTATTAACATGTGAGTTAAATGAGTTTCTACAAGAGGATAATAATATTCATCCTAATCTCTTCCAAACTGTGCTTTATGAAAAGGGGAAACAGACACAGAAACACAGTAATACAGAGAGAAGACATCATGTGAGGATCTATGAATGGTCTTGTCAATATTTTTATTTTTTGCATATAGATGAACAGTTGTCCCAGCATCATTTCTTTAAAATTGTCTTAGTAACCTACTGCTGCCATAACAGAAATATCACAAGTGGGTGGCTTAAAAAACAGAAATTCATTTTCTAACATCCTGACTGCTTAAAATCGAAATCAAAGTCTCAGTTATGTCATTTCCTTCTGCAGACCGTTTTCTGATTTCTGGTTACTGCCAAAAATTCTTGGCATTCTTTGTTTGTAGATGATCCTCACATAGCATCTGTCTTCTCCTGTGTGTCTGTTTTTGCTCTGTTCTTTTTGTAAGACCACTTAAAAATGATTAGGCTTAGGTATGGTCTCATTAACATATAAAGGTAGACACTATTTCCAAATAGGGTCATATTTATAGATACAGGGGTTAGGACTTCAATATAGATTTTTGTAAGACATAACTCAATCCAAAACTTAATTTCTTCTGTTATCAAATGAATAATTTGTGTGCTAACTTTAATTGTGTGACTCTGCTCTGGAGATCTTTTTTCTGCTCTACTGACCAATTTTTCTATTCCTTTATAATACTACAGTCTTAATCACTATAGCTTAATATTGTCTTGAAGTTGGATAATATCAGCCCTTCAACATTTTCTTTTCCAGCATTGTATTTGCTGTTCTTCTTTTGCCTTTCTATATCAACTTTAGAATTGTTTGTCAATATCCACAAAATAACTTGATGAAAACTTTGTTGCAATTATGCTGAATTTATGTACTAAGAAAGAAATAATTGCCATCTTAATAAAATTGAGCCTTCCCATCACAAACATGGACTATACTTCTGTTTATTTAGATCTTCTTTGATTTATTTCATTAGTGTTTTGTAGCTTTTTCCCCCTTCATCACAGATGTGTAGATTTATGGTTAAATTTTTCCTTTTTTGCCTATATAAATGATGTTGTGTTACTAATTTTAAACCTCAATTGTTCATTGTTGGTATATTAGAAAGCAGTTGACTTTTGTGCATTAAATTTGTATCCTGCAACCTTGGTAAAATAACGAAAATGTTGATTTTAGATTTTGTTTATCATTAAATCATAATTATAATCATTTTTATATTTGAAATATATGTTCTAAAATGTGAAAGACTAGTAAAATGTGCAGAGATTAAAAAAAAAAAAAGAGAGAGAGAGAGAGAAATACAAATAAAAGATGCCTTACAAAAATATATATTTAGTATTCCAAAAGCTTGAAAGTTGAAAGTAAGATAAGGCTCCCGTAGCGTAGTGGTTACGAATTGGGCTGTGAACTGCAAAGTCAGCAGTTCGAAACTACCAGCTGTTCCGCGGGAGAAAGATGAGGCGTTCTGCTCCCGTAAAGATTTACAGCCTCGGAAATCCTGTACAGGGTCGCTATGGGTCGGAATTGACTCGACGGCACTTAACAACAACAACAACAATCTTACAAAGCACGGGTTTGAATCCTATCGCTGTCAGTGTTATAGGAACACAGCAGCTCTGTGGAATAAGCACTGGACTGCAACCCATCAGCTGCTCTGTGGGAGAAAGATGGGGCCTTCTGCTTCCCACAAAGACTTATAGCCTCAGAAAACCTATATAGAGATGCTCTAGTTGGAACCCACACAAGGACACTTAACAACAACAGCAAGAAAACTGAGGAATGCAATTTACTTCCTCTTGAAAATACATTGTCTTCTTTTGCCAGAAAGGTATTTTGCAGTGTCTTGTTTTTAGACGGAGTTTTGGGATATGTTCTCGTTGTTGTTTTAAGTGTCGTCGAGAAGATTCCAATACATAGCGACCTTGTATAGGGTTCCAAGGAGCAGCTGGTGAGCTTGAACCATCAACCTTGCAGTTCAAATGACTTTGCAGTCTGAAGCATTAATCCTCAGTGCCACACTAGGACTCCATGTTCTCATTAATGGAATTTAAATTGAAGTTTGAATTTACACTCAAATTGAAATGGCTAAGAAGTTGGTGTGCTTTCTCCACTCTCCGTTTATTCTCTGACTTGTTGTTGTTGTTGTTAAGTGCCGTAGAGTCGGTTCCGACTCATAGCGACCCTGCATAGGGTTTCTGAGGCTGTAATCTTTACGGGAGCAGAACGCCTCATCTTTCTCCCGCGGAACCGCTGGTAGTTTCGAACTGCTGACCTTGCGGTTCACAGCCCGATTCGATTCTCTGACTAGATTCAAGTAAAACAGGAGGGTCCCTAGAAAATAGCCAAACTATTAAGACAGATAAAATTTCAATCACTGAAAGACTTCATGGGGCAATATCTGTTTACTTATAGTGGATTGGGAAGTGAGCAAAACAAGATATTATTATTATTGTCTGAAGTCAATAGGCATTTTAGAGTTGTTTTCTAAAACTATTGGGTTCTACCCTAACTAACTTCTTTGGAAATAGTGTACTTTGGGAGAGGGCTGTTGTTGTTATTAAGTGCCAACAAATTGGTGCTGACTCACAGCAACCCTGAATAACAAGGTTTCTGAGCTTTTTAAAACTTTTTTGAGGGAGTTGTTGTTGTTGTTAACTGCCCTCAAGTTAGTTCTGATCCATAACAACTCTGTATAGGGTTTCTGAGGTGCGGCTGGTGAGCTTGAACCACTGACTGCGGTTCAATCCAACTTCACAGCCCAGCGCATTAACCCACAGCTTAATCAATATAAATATTGGTTGAGTCTTTTGAAGCTTCCATAATGCACTTTTGTGTGAAAATACATAGCAAATTCTAAAGTATTTTATATGTGCAAAGCATTGTTGTTATCAAAATTATTAACACAATGTTAATGTTTTTGTTATTAAGTGCCATTGAGTGGTTTCCAATTCACAGCAACCTCGTATAGGGTTTCCCAGGAACCACTGGTGAATTTGAACTGGACATTGCAATCAAGTACTTACCCTATAGGGCCACACCAGGACTCCACAATGTTCATAATTATATGTAATTTAATGCTTCCAAACTTGTTTTTTATTTAGAACAAAAATTGGGAAAAGGAACGGGTGTTGTTGTTGTTAGGTGTCATCTAGTCGGTACCGACTCATAGTGACCTTATGCACAGCAGAAGGAAACACTGCCGGATCCTGGACCAACCTCACTACTGTTGCCACGCTTGAGTCCATCGATGTTGCCACTTGGCCAATCCATCTCATTGTAGGTCTTCCTCTGTTTCTCTGATCCTCCACCTTAACAAACATGATATCCTTCTCCAGCCCCTGATCCCTCCTGACAGTATGTTCAAAGTATGAGAGACAAGTTTGGCCATCTTGGCCTCCAAGGAGCACTATGGCTGCACGTCTTCCAAAATTGGTTCTTTTGGCAGCCCATGGCATTTTCAATATTCTCCTCCAACACCATAAATCAAAAGCATCAATTCTTCTATGGTCTTCCTTATTCACTGTCCAGATTTTGCATGCATATGAGGTTATTGAAAATACCATGACTTGGGTCAGACGCACCTTAGTCCTCAAGCTGACATCTTTGCTCTTCAACACTTTAAAAGGGTCTTGTGCAGCAAATTTGCCTAATGCAATATGTTGTTTGATTTCTTGATTGCTGCCTCATGAGTGGAGTCCTGGTGTGGTGCTGTGGGCTAATCCATCAGACTGCAAAGTCATTTGACCTGCAAGGTTGGTGGTTCAATCTCACCAGCTGCTCCTTGTGAGTCTATAAGGGGTCGCTATGGGTCAGAATCAATTTGACAGCACTTAGCTACAACAACCAAGCATGATAGATAAAATCAACCTAATTTTAGCTTTTCTAAAAAATCATCTATGATGCAAGATCATAGAAGTTTGATTTTCTACTATCCTGATAGCTACTTTAAGCTAAAAAAAAAAAAAAAGTTTTATCAGAAAGTGTAGCACCTAAGACAGAGACAATTTAAAAGCTCTAACAAACCTACAATCTTGACCTTGCATTATTTCTCTTCTATTAAAATGTAATTTTATCTAATTTGGTTTAGCTATTTTAAAGATCATGTTACTCTAGTCAGAACAGCATTTTAGAACTCAGCTGGGTCAAAGAAACTTTCTCACCACTCTATTCTAATTTGCAGTTTTGCTATAATAAAAGCCCTGAATATATTGCTACTGTCTAGACGTTTTATCTGAAACAAGTGTCCTCTGTAGTCTCAGAGGACTTTTCTATTTTATTTCCAGTAAATCAAAGTCTGTGAAGAGCTTTGGTTCTTATTAAGACATACCCTTCACAGTCCACTGATTGCCAGTGGTGGCAAGTCATTGACAGTTCATTTACATATAAGTGATGACTTCCATCAGGTAGTTGGCACAAAAACACAATGGACATTTAGAGCATATCCAATATTTCTTGTACTTTGATGAGCACCAAGTGCCAATTTTTAGATGGAAACTGACTATTGAAAAGTGAAAGCTTCTTTTTCCTGATCTTACACTGTCTTCTATAGCTCCAGAGTGACATATTGTCACAAAGTTCAATGTAAGCTCACACTTCTAAAAATGTTTAGTTTGGTCAAAATAAAAAATAGTAATCAAATTTAGGCAATGAGACAAGAACCATCTTACTTTATTAAAGGAAAAATTGACATCTGAATCTTGCTCCCAATTGCCATAACCATAGTTCAATTATTTATTTATAATAAGGAGTTTTGACAGGTTTTTATATTATTTTCTCTTTTAAATATATTTACCATGTGCAATTATGACTACACCACATTCATTAGGAAAAGCTATATTTAAATGTTCAAGTGTGTTTCATTATAACTCCATGCTTTTGTTACGTATTATAAAGGTAATACAGGTGAAGGTGGAGGCTTGCTGTTTTTTTGTTTAAGGCCTTAGAGTGAGTTCTGACTCATAGTGATCCTGTATAGGGTTTCCAAGGAGCAGCTGGTGGGTTTGAAACACCAACCCTGTGGTTAGCAGCCCAGTACTTATCTAATAGCAGCATACTCAGTAGAGAAATCCTAATTATGCTATATGAAAGAGAGAGCTTAATGATCTGATATCATGCTAAGATTAAATTTATGTATATATTTTTTTAAATTGTAGTTGTGCATTTTCTAGTTTTTTTTCAATAGCGAAATGGGAAAAAAAAAGCTCATAAATAACTCTCTGTTACCCTTAACATCTGTATTTCAGTTACTGCTCACTTTATTTTTATTTATTTTTATTTATTATCAAATTATTTATTACTAACATTATCTAGTTATAGTTTCACCATTTTTTTCAGTCAATGTTGATTTAGATTTGGGTGAGGCCCTGATTTAGCATGATTCTTAGAACTGGTTTTTCTAACGATTTTGTTTCAATAATTGTCACATATTCTATCATAATAAACTCACTAGCATTAGGTAGCCTGCTGGAGATTTTTTTTCTTCAAAAACCAATGCGTCTACTACAAGTAACAGATAATGGGTAAGAACTGTATAAAGACTAAAAGCAATGCCTGTCTCTAATCCCGTCTAATCTCTATGTTAAACATTGATTCTGTTCCTTCACATTTTGCTCCTTTACTTATTTTTCCACAATTTTATTGATAGATGGATGGATAGATAAATAAATGGATGAATATTGCCTTAATTATCTAGTGCTGCTCTAACAGAAATAAGACAAGTAGATGGCTTTAACAAACAGAAATGCATTCTCTCACACCTTAGGAGGCTAGAAGTCCAAATCCAGGATGCCAGCTCTAGATGAAGGACTTCTCTCTCTCAGCTCTGGGAAAAGGACATGTTACTTTTCAATAACTGTGCACCCAGTTATTGGAGATCCCATGTGTCTTGGTATCAGTATCCCCCTAGGTCTGGAAGGTTCTCAGCAAAGGATCCCCATATTCAAAGGATGTGATTTGTTATTGGTTATTCTTTCTTAGTGGTAGTGGGTCCCTCTTAAACTACTCTCTGGTTTAATCTTTTATATCACAAAAGAGATCAACTCAAAGATATATCCTAATCCTGTAGATTGCATCCTGTCTCATTAATTTAACTGCTTTTAATCCTGTCTCATTAGCATCATGTTGTAACACCATAACAAGGCACAGAAAAATTAGAGATCACTAAGTGGAAGTTAAATACAACAGATCACAAAATGGTAATTACAAAATACTAAGAATCATGACCTAGGTTAAGTTGACACATATTTTTAGGAAAAAAATCCAATTCATAGCACATGAATAGATAGATATAAATGTTAAATTCAGGAGTCTTCAATGAACTGCTGTTAGCTACTGTGCTTCAAATCCTTTCAGCACTAAGATAAACTCAAGAATATTGTAGTTTGACTCCAAATTTTTCAATTTAGATGATCTGAGTAATGAGAGTAGTATAAACTAATAACTGGACTATATGACTACACTAGTAAAATAATAGTTTAAAATGCATTTTAAGAAACTATTTTCAAATTCTTTGAATAATGGATGATATATGCTAAAACAGATTCATTAACATAAATACTTTTAGCAAATATAAGGCTATTATCATTTTTAAGCAAAAAGGAACAAATCAAACAGTATATTATACCAGAAACATGAAAGCTTTAGAAATAATAGTTCTAAAATACCTTTATTGCATTTATTGATAATGGAACAGAACAAATTTCAATCTGAAAGGAATACATGACGCTGTATGGATTCACCTTTATTATTATGAGAAAGCAGTGGTTTTATCAGCAAGATCCAATGTATGTTACTCATCCAGAGATGCTCAGAAATTGTAGACCAAATTGTCAAAGCTTTTCTTTGTATGTATAAAGATGTTTGTCCATTTTTTCTGCTGATACAGAATTTATCCATTTCTAATACTAACCTATCTCTTTTAGTAGATATTGTGTTGAAAAAACATTATTCTACACTTCATGACTTATAGTGTTGTCTAAGTTTCCTCTCTCTCATGGAGTTGGCCACTAACTTTCCAACAATCCGAATGTTAGCTCTTTTGAGTATAGGATGTCCAGTCACTATAAGACAAAAGACATATTTAGATTAATGAATTTTCAGCGAATAAGGTGAAAATACATAATGCATCTGAAATCCAAAAATATTATAGTAAATTAGTTATGCTTGTTCTGTAACATGCAAATGACTTTTTACAGGGTGATTGTGTTCAAAAGACTTTCATTATCTTATATATCATGCCAAAAGACATACTGGATCAGAAAGACATACTGATTTTTGAGGGAAGGATAACAGAACTTGGATTTGAACTATAATACAGAATACTTTAAATCAATTAGATGCAACTTTTATTAGACCCAAAGAATAGTAGTTTTGACACGCTGTTCATTTTCAATATAATCAATTCTAATGCTGACATTTGAATCAATATAAACTAATATTTGTAAACAGAGTTTCCCTCATTTGCTTCTACTTGATCCATGTTTATATATAAATGACTTTCTAAAATAAATAAATAAAAGCCATTGGTTTTCTATGACTACCATTAAACACAATGCTAATTTATAGAGAGACCAGCATGTTTGCTCTTTAAGACCTACATTTGCTCTTAAACAGAAACATCATCAATTGTTAAACCAATTAAAGTTACAGGAAGAAAAATACATACTGCAAAAAGAAATGAATGACTTGATGTATAATAAGAAGCAGGATATTGTTACTGTTTCCGTAAAAATATTATTACACAAAGAACAATATAATTAAATTAAGATAATAATAAACTTGTTAGTATTAACAATTATAATTGCTTGTCATGTTATTGTTAGATGCCATCGAGTAGGTACTGACTCATAGTGACTCTATGCACAACAGAATGAAACACTGCCCAGTCCTGGGTCAACCTCACAGTTACTGCTATGTTTGAGCCCATTGATGCTGCCACTGTGCCAATCCATCTCATTGGGGGTATTCCTTTTTCTCCAACTCTTCACTTTGATAAACAGATATCCTTCTCCAGTGACTGGTCCATCCTGACAATATGTCCAATGTATGAGAGAAGAAATCTGGCCATCCTAACTCCCAAAGGGCACTTTGGCTGTACTTCTCCCAACACAAATCTATTTGTTTTTTGGCAGTTCATGGTACTTTCAATATGTTCCTCCAACACTATAACTCAAATTTATCAATTCTTCTATGGTCTTCCTTATTTGCTATTCAACTTTCACTGATAGTGGTGGTGGTTATTTGCCATGGAGTCGGAACTGACTCATAGCAACCCTGTACAGGGTTTCTGAGGTTGTAAACCTTTATAGGAGCAGAATGCCTCATCTTTCTCCCGCAGAACAGCTGGTAGTTTTGAACTGCTGACCTTAAGATTCACAGCCCAATTGATAACCACTATGCTACCAGAGCTAGAATGATCATAATCAGAGGAGCTGGGTTATATGAAGAAGAACATGGCATAAGGCCTGCAAGAAGGCTCATTAACAACCTGTCATATGCAGATGATACAACCTTGCTTGCTGAAAGTGAAGAGGACTTAAAATATTTACTTGGGCAAGTCAGGTGAACCTGACCCAAGTCATGGTATTTTCAATGGCTTCACATGAATGTAAAAATTGAACAAGGAATAGGAAAGACCTTAGAAGAATTGATGAATTTGAGTTACGGTGCTGGATGAGACTATTACAAGTTCTCTATACTGCCAGAAGAGCAAACAAACCTGTGCTGGAACACAGCCAGAATGCTGCTTTGGCAGAATGGACCAGTCCCTAGAGAAGAACTTCATGCTTAGTTAAATGGATGTTGTTGTTGTTGTTGTTAAGTACTGTCAAATCAGTTCTAAACCCTAAATAGGATTTCCAAGGAGTGGCTGGTGAATTTGAACCACTGATCTTGTAGTCCATTGTATTATCTCACAGTGCTACACCAGGATGCCAAATGATGGTCAGTGAAAAAGAAGAATGATGAATTTGGGTTATGGGGTTGGGTTAGGAGAATATTTAAAGTATCATGAACTGGCAGAAGAACAAACAAATCTGTGTGGAAGACATTCAACCAGAAGGCTCCTTAGAAGGCAGGAGGGACCAGTCTCTCTAGAAGAAAATCATACTTGGTTAAATCAATGGTCAGCGACAAAAGAAGAACCTCAACTAGATGGAATGGCACAGTAGCCGCAGCAATGGGCTAAAGCGCAACAACAATTGTGAGGATGGCATAGGACTGGACATTGTTTTGTTCTCTTGTTCATAGGTTCACCATAAATCTACAGACTTGGAGGCATTTAATAACAACAGTGAAATAATCATAGAGAAAGACAACCACCAATAATATGCTGATTTGGAGTTCTGGTGTGGCACTGTGGACTAATGCAAAGTCATTAGAACTGCAAGATTGGTAGGTCCAGCTCACCAGGTGCTCCTTGGAAATCCTATACAGGGTCACTATGGGTTGGAATCGACTCGATGGCACTTAACAACAACAAATACAGTTATTTGAGGCAAGTATGAAATAAGTATGTCAGTTAAAATGAGATCTTAGAATAAAATTCTTACTGTGGTTGTTTTGGATAACATGCCATATTAAATTTCACCAGTTGGAAAGTAGCTGAAAATGGGATAAATCAAAGTAGGAAAAAGGAAGGAAAGAGCATGGAATAGTCCAAGTACGTGTTCTCACACATGTATGAGCGAATCCTGGCTGAGCATTCAATCTCAGTTTCCTCTTTCTTGGAATGGGAATAATATCTACCCTTATCAATTGCTGAAAAGACCTACAAACCTATCAAAAAAAGGTAATATGTGTACAACATTTCATAAATATTCAACTTATAATTGTTGTATCATAGTTATTATCAACATTATGCAATTATAGTATTAACTTTAAATACTTTTTCACTATCATCTATTTTTTCATAAATATTTTAATTAAATAAAAATACTTTTATTTGAGGGAAGAATACAATCACAAATATGTATCATGTGTTTTTAATCTTTCAAAGTAAGTATTCTTGACCTTCATTTTTGTCATAAGGGAAAACAGATTCAGAGAACAATCATTCTGATTAAAACAAGTCAATTTTTGAATTTAATCATATATATTTTAACTGCATTGCTGAGCTGGCAAAGAAGGAAGAAAATATAGATGGGAAAGAAAGAAAAAAAAAAAAAAGCAAAATCAGTAACCTGAGTGGGTACTTGACTGTCAAAGCCAATGTTTTGTGTCTGAGTTTTCCTACTGAGCCTGGAAATCATAGCTTCTGCCTTGAGAGAAGAGTGTGGACTGGAGGGTTCATCTAATTAGGGAGACCAGCATGAGACCACATACATAGCTAAGACCGTAAGGGCTACAAGAGCAGAGTACAGGGAGTAATATGTTAGCTATTTAGCCCTGTCATAAGAGAAATCCCATAGTGGGTGGCTCTAAAGAACAGAAATGTATATTCTCACAGCCCAGGAGTCTGAAAATTTGTATTCCGGATGTGACTTTAGGGGGAGGTCTTTCTTTGGCTATTTCAATTGTAGTAGCTGGCAGAAACCCTTGGAGTTGCTGGGTTTGTATATGCATCTGCCATAATAGTTTGTCTTCCTCTTGCCCCTGTGAAAGTCTCTATATAAATCCAGATCTTTCTGTAACTCAAAGTGTTTAGATTTAGGATCCACCAAACACTAATATGACTTATTATCCATTTCCACACATGATTATATTTATAGGTAGAGGGGTTAGGACTTCAAAATATACAGTCATATGCCACATAACATCTGTTTATGCAACATCTGACTACCTATACATCCATGGTCCCAATCTCCATAAAGTCTATTGTATTAAAATTTTGAGGTTTTAGTATTTTTACATTCATAATAACAAATGTGAAATACTTTGTAAAATGTATATAATACTATTATTTTAAAGATATTTTAGTGTATCTGCAAATGTTTCTTTAATGCATTTTTATTTAAGGAACAGTATACTATATACTGGAGTCCTGGTGTGGTCCTGTGGGCTAATGTGTCAGATTGCAAAGTCATTTGAACTGCAAGGTTGGTGGTTCAAGCTTACCAGCTGCTCCTTGGAAACCCTATACAGGGTTGCTGTGGGTCGGTATCGACTCGACAATACTTAATAACAACAATACTATATACTATGTGCTAAGACAAACATTTGACTAACTGAAACCATAATTAACTGTTTATACTTAAGTTCAAATTTGACTTAAAGAAAAATTTAGATATGGAACTCCTTAATAATCTAGGGACTACGTGTATATTTTATAATTTTTGAACAATGTTTTAATCACATATCTTATTTTTCAGAGAATGCTTCATGGCTGTTAAGTAACACTTGCTTTTATTTGGTCATTGTTAGGTGCTGTGAAGTCAGTTCCAATTTATAGCAATCCAATATACCCAAGGAGCTCATCTAGTGTAGTGGTTATGAGTTGGGCTGCCAACCTCAAGGTCAGCAGTTCAAAACTACCAGTGGTTCCATGGGAGAAAGATGAGGCGCTCTGCTCCGGTAAAGATTTACAGCCTTGGAAACCCTGTGCAGGGTCACTATGAGTCGGCACTGACTCCACAGTACTTAACAACAACAAATATACAACAGAATCAAACAATGCCCAGTCCTGCACCATTTTCACAATCCTTTTTGTTTGACACCACTGCTGCAACCATTGTGTCAGTCCATCTCATGGAGGGTCTTCCTCATTTTGCTGACCCTCTACTTTACCAAGTCTGATTTCCTTCTTCATGGACAAGTACCTCATGACAACATATTCAATGTCCAAAAGCAACATCTCAACATCCTTGCTTCTAAGGAACATTACAGCTGTACATCTTCCAAGATAGATTTGTTTGTTCTTCTGGCAGTTCTTACTATATCCACCATTTTTCACTAACGCCATAATTCAAATGTATCAGTTCTCAGGTCTTCCAACTCATAGTGACCCTATAGGGTTTCTAAGGAGTGACTGGTGGATTTGAATCATTGACCTTGTGATCAGCAGTCTAGTATTTATTCTATAGCACCACAAGACTCCCAAAATAATAAAAGTGGCATAAAAATACAGAAGTTAAAAATATGAATTATATAATATTAAAATGAAATATGTCATTTTGATCACTAATAGTTTATATATCTATATATACATATAGATATGTGTGTGTGTATATACAGATATATATGTGTGTGGTGTATATATATATTATATTTATGGAACTCTACATACTGTACAGTATTCATCAAACATGGTATCAAGTCACTGAAGGAGGTGAGAAAAAACAAACTTGGGAAAACAATGTTATGACTGAAATGTGAAGGACAAAGACAAAAGGAACTGTGCTTAAATAGTCTATTTGTTAGGTTTTTTTTTTTTTTTCTGGTGGGGGTTCAGCTTAAGAAGTCTGAAATGGTTTTACATGAATGCTGTAGTTGTTAAGTGCTGTTGAGTCACTTTCAACCCATTAGTGACACTGTATAGGGTTTCCAAGGTTTCAAATCTTTGAGGGAGCAGAATGTCTCATCTTTCTCCAATGGAGTGGCCAGTGGACTTGAACTGCTGACCTTGTGGCTCACAGTCCAGTTCTTACCCTATGGAACCACTGCATTCCACCAAATGGATATTTGTTGTTATTTTTAGGTGCCATCAAGTCAGTAGGATTCATAGCAACCCTATGCACAAACAAAATTAAATATTGCCTAGTTTTGCAACAACATCACAATCATTGCTACATTTGAAACCATTGCTGCTGGCAATCCATCTTGTTGAGGGTCTTTCTCTTTTTCTCCAACTCTCTGCTTTATCAAACATGATATCCTTCTGCAGGGACTGGTCCCTACTGATAATATATCTGAAATATGAAAGACAAAGTCTGGCTATCCTGGCTTCAAAGGAGCATTCTGGCTGTACTTCTTCCAACACAGATTTCTTTATCTTTTGGCACTCCATGGTACTTTTAATATTCTCCTCCAATACCATAACCCAAATGTATCTATTCTACTAGTCTTCCTTTTTCACTATCTAACTTTCACATGCATATTAGGTTATTGAAAATATCTTGGTTTGGGTCAAATGCACATTAGTCCTCAAACTGTTAACTTCATCTCGAAGCTTCTTCCAACACAAATTTATTTGTTCTTCTAGTAGTCAATGGTACTTTTGTTTTTATTATGTGCCCTCAAGTCAGTTCTAAGTTATAGTAACCCTATACACAACAAAACAAAATACTGCCCTGTACTGCACCATCTCACAATTGTTACGTTTGAGACCATTGTTAGTACTACTGTGTCAATCCATCTCACTGGAAGTCACCTCTTTCTCATTGATCCTCCAATTTACCAAGCATGATGTCCATCTCCAGGAATTCAACCCTTCTGATGACAGCTCCATGTCCAAAATAGGAGTGACAGGTCTAGCAACCCTCACTTCTAAGTAACATTTTGGGTGTGTTTCTTCAAACACATATTTGTTTGTTCTAACCATACAGGGTACTTTCAATATTTTTCTCCAGCACCATAGTTCAAATACATCAATTCTTCCTTATTCATTATCCAATTCTTACATGCATATGAGGCAATTGAAACTATCATGGCTTGGGTCATGTGCACCTTCGTCCTCAAACTGATATCTTTGATCTTGAACACCTTAAAGAGGTCTTGTGCAGATTTGCCTAACACAACAATGATCATTGATTATGAATCCAATCAAAATGAAGTTTTTGATAATTTCAATCTTTTCTTCATTGATCATGATTTCATTCATTGCTTCAATTGTGAGGATTTTTGTGTTTTTTTTATATTGAGGGGCATTCATACTGAAGGTGATAGTCTTTGCTCTTCATCAGTATCTCAAGTCCTCTTCAGTTCCAGCAAGCAAGATTATATCATCTGCATACCTCAAGTTGTTAGTCATCCTCCAATCCTAGTGTCATGTTCTTATAATCCAGTTTCTCAGATTATTTGTGAAACATACAGATTGAATAAATATGGAGAAAGGTTACAGCTCTGGTGCACAACTTTTCTGATTTAAACCACTCAGTTATCTCTTGTTCTCTTTTAACGATTGCCTCTTGGTCTGTGTACAGGTTCCTCCTGAGAACAATAAAGGGTTCTGGCATACCCATTCTTCACAAAGCTATCCATAGTTTGCTAAGATCCACATAGTTAAATGCCTTTCATAGTTAAAAAAGCACAATTAAACATCTTTCAGCTCTTCTCTGCTTTCAGCCAAGATCCATCTGATGCCAGCAATAATATTCTTCATTCCATATTGTCTTCTGAATCTGACTTGAATTTCTGACAGCTCCATCTCTATGTACTGCTGCAACCATTTTTGAATTACCTTCAGAATATTTTTACTTGCATGTGATTTCAATCATTTCTGTATTCTTTTCTATCACTTTTTTTTTTTTTTTTTGAATGAGGACAGATATGGATCTCTTCCAATCAATCAACAAAATTGAGTGCCTCCAGTGCTGCATCAGTACGGTGAAACATTTTAATTTGTATCCCACTGATTTCTGGACTCATGTGTTTGTGCCAAGCTTGGAGTTCCTAATTTAATACTATTCTTGATCATATGTTATCTCTTGAAATGGTTGAGCGTCAACCAATTATTTTTGGTATAGTGACTGTATATTCTTTCCATCTTCTTTTGATTCTTTCTGCACCATTTAATATATTGTACTCATGTTGTTGGATTTAAGTACTGTAGAGCTGGATCCAACTCATAGCAACCCAATCTAGGGTTCCCAAAGAACGCTGGTGGATTTCAACTTTGACCTTGAGATTAGTAGTTCAGTGCTTATCCTACAGTATCACATCAAGATTCCATTTGCCCATAGAATCCTTCAATACTGGAATCAGAGGTTTGAATTTTATCTTCATGTTTTCAGCTTGAGAAATGCTGATAGTGTTTTTCTTTTTTGGTTTTCTAACTACAAGGATTTAAATATTCATTATAATACTGGACTGTTTTTCTCCAATTGCCCTTTGAAATTTTTTCTCAGCTCTTTTACTTCCTCGTTTCTTATGGTTGAGTTCACTACTCTACGTTCAAACAAAAGTTTCAGAGTCTTTTATAAGATCCATTCTAGTCTTTTCTTTCTTTCCTATCTTTTTAATGCCCTTTTGCTTTCTTCATGTATGATGTTCTTGATGTCATCTTAAAGTTCTTCGAGTTTTCAGTCATTGCTATCAAATCTATTCTTGAGGTGGTCTCTAAATTCAATTGGTTTATATACATCATTACATTTTTGTGTGTTTGTTTTCATTTTCTTCAGCTTCAATCTGATCTTTGTTGTGTTGTTGCTAGATGCCATGGAGTTGGCACCAACTGATATCAATCCTATGTACAATAGAATGAAACACTGCCAGTCCTGGGCCAATATCACAATCATGCTAAATCGGAGCCCATTGCTGCTACTACTGTGCCAATCCATCTTGTTGAGGGTATTCCTCTTTTTCTTAGACCCTTCACTTTACCGAACACAATAGCTTCTCCAGTGACTGGTCCTTTCTGACAATATGTCTGATATATGAGTGATGAAGTCTGGCCATCCTGGCTTCCAAGGAGAACTCTGGCTGTTCTTCTACCAACACAGTCAATGGTACTTTCAATATTCTCCCCTATAACTCAACTGCATCAATTATTCTACGGTCTTCCTTATTCACTGTCCAACTTTCGCATGCATATGAGGGTTTTGAAAATACCATGGCTTGGGTCAGGCTCACCTTAGTTCTCATACTGATATCTTTGCTCTTGAACAGTTTAAAGAGGTCATGTGCGGCAGATTTTCCCAATGCAATAGTCATTTGATTTCTTGACTTCCATGAGTGTTAATAGTTGATTCAAGCAAAATGAAGTCTTTGACAACTTCAATCTTTTCTTCATTTATATGGATATTGTTTATTGGTCCATTGGTGAGGATTTTTGTTTTTTTTTTTACATTGAGATGCAACCCATACCAAAAACTGGTCTGTGATCTTCATCAGTAAGTAGTATAAGTCCTTTTCACTTTCAGCAAGCAATGTTGTTGCATCTGCATATCACAGGTTGTTAATGAGTTTTCCACCAACACTAATACCACATTTTTCTTCATATAATCCAGCCCAGATTATGTGTTTAGCGTACAGATTGAATAAGTATGCTGAAAAAATACAACCCTGGCACATACCTTTCCTAATTTTAAACCATTTGGTGTTCACATGTTCTGTTTAAACAACTGCCTCTTAATCTATGTACAGATTCCTCATGAACACAATTAAGCATTCCAGAATACTCATTCTTTGCAATGTTGTCCATAGCTTGTCAGGATTCACACAGTTAAAAATCTTTGCATAGTCAATAAAGCAAAGCACAAGTAAATACATTTCTGGTATTCTCTGCTTTTAGCCAAAATCTATCTTACATCACCAATGATATTTCTTGTTCCACGTCCTCTTCAGATTCCAACTTGAACCTTTGAAAGTTCTCTGTCAATGTAAGGTTGCAGCAGTTTTTTACATTATCTCAGCAAAATTTTACTTGCATAGGATATCAATGATATTGTCCAATGATTTCCACATAATATTGGGTCACCTCTCCTTGGAATGGGTGGAATATCGATCTTATCCTGTCATCTGGCCAGATAGTTGTCTTCCAAATTTCTTGGCATAGATGAGTGAGTACCTGCAGTGCCATGTCTTTTTGTTGAAAGATTTCAGTTTGTATTCCATCTTTTCCCAGTGTCTTGTTTTTTTCCAATGCCTTCAGTGTACCTTGGACTTCTTTCTTCAGGATCTTTTGTTCTGGATGATATGCTATCGCTTGAAATGGTAAAACATCGACCATCTCTTTTTGGTAGAGTGACTGTGCATTCTTTCCATCTTCTTTTGATGCTATTTGCATCATTCAGAATTTTGATCTCATATATATGAGTAATTAAGTAGTTAAACCTGATCTTACATATGAGTAATTAATGTTCTGGCATATGAGTAATTAATGGTCTGTTCCATAATAAGCTCTTGGCCTTGTTTTCGCTGATGATAATGAGAATTTCCATGGTCTCTCCCCAGAGACATAGCCAGTTTGATTTCTGTGTATTCTATCTGTCGAAGTCCATATGTATAGTTGTCTTTTATGTTGTTTTCAGAAAGTATTTGCACTGCATAAGTCACTAGTCTTGCGAAGTTCTGTCATGCAATCTTCAGCATTTTTTCCATAATCAAGACCATATTTTCTAACTATTGAATCTTCCTCTTTGTTTCCAACATTCTCATTCCAATCATCAGTAATTATCAAATCAACTTTCTTGCATATTTGGTCAGTTTGAGACTGAAGAAATTGGTAGAATTTTTCAGTTTTATCATCACTAGGTTTAGTAGTTGGTGCATACATTTGCATAATAGTGTTATCAACAGGTCATTTGTGTAGGTGTATGGATATTATTCTATGACAGACAGTATTTACTTCAAGATAGATCTTGAGATGTTCTTTTTGATAATGACTACAATGCCATTTCTCTTTAATTTGACATTCTTGGCATAGTAAATCATATAATTATCACATTCAGAATGACTAATACCAATCCATTTCAGCTCACAAATGCCTAGGGTATCAATATTTAAGCATTCCGTTTCATTTTTTACAACTTCCAATTTTTCTGTATTCATGCTTTGTTCATTCCATGTAACATCCCATTCATACATTATACATTCCTTGTACATTAATGGATGTTTGCAGCTGTTTTGTTTTTGTTTTTTGTTTTTTTCCTCTTATTTTGTTGTGCCACATCAGTAAATGAAGGTCTTGAAATATTTGCTCCATTCATGTCACTAAATGCAACTCTAATTTGAGGAGGCAGCTCTTCCCTAGTTATATTGAGTGCTTTCCAACTGATGAACTCGTCTTTTGGAATTATATATGACAATGTTCTGTGACTATTTATAAAGGTTTCCATGTCTAACCATTCCAAAGTGGTCAGCCTCTTTTTCATTGTAGTCTTTCTTACTCTGGAAGCTGAATGTTGTCGTTGTTGTTAAGTTCTGTGGAGTTGGTTCTGACCCATATAGGGTTTTAAGGAGTGGCTGGTGAGTTTGAACCACTGATCTTGTGGTTCAAATCTACTTTGCAGCCCAGCACATTCACCCATAGCACAGTTGAATGTATATACATATAAATAATGATAAAACCTGTCCACCATACGTGACCCTGCTGGAATCTAGAATTCCAGTGGCATAACTTCCAGCATCATAAACATATACAAGTCTTCAGAAAACAAGTAACTGAAAGACAAGTGGAGGTTCTGGCTCCTAGGAATTCTAAAAGACAGGAGTGTTTCCTAGGCTGTTATCTTTATAGGATCAGACCATCAGGTCCTTTCTCCCATGAAGCAGTTGATGGGATTGAAATAGACGTGTCAGTCAGCAACCTGGTTTCTAATAATAGTCCCAGTAAAGAAATGTCTAATTCCATAGATGGGGACTGGAAAATACAAAATGAACTTCCTTACTATATTTTAGTTGAAGGTAGTAAGGAAGTGCTCAAAAGACAAAAGGGAGTCAGGGGTCAACCTGATAAAGTTCTCAATGTCCAAAGCTAGAACAATTGGAGCTACAAAATAAATAATGTATTATTAGATAATAGCCTATTAGATAAAATAAATATCCAAGTCCATGTTGTTGTTATTGCTGCTGTTAAGAGCCTTTGAGTTGTTTTTCACTCATAGCAACCCTGTATAAGGTTTCAAAGGGGTGATGTGAGTATGAACTTCCAACATTGTGGTTCAAATCAACCTTATAGTCCAGTGCTTTACTCCACAGTGCCACACCAGAACTCAAATGTTATTAATAAGTGGGTGAGACAAGACCAATCTTGAATATAGAAGAATTGTAAATCATACTTTAGTGATGTACATTCCAGGAAGTAATAATAACTCACTTTTATCTCTGAAGGTGAACTGGACCTAGATATGTTCTACAAAACAATAGTATGATAGAGAGAGAGGGAGGGAGAAGAACTTTGTAGTGGAGTAATCTGGCAAACACTATTTTGTACAGGTGCTCAAGATGGATGTCATTAGGGATAATTGATGTTGATAGTAAGTACCCCCTAAGCTAATGTGATGAGAAGGGAACAGCACCTTTTTTGAGAAGCCTGCGATCTCAGTCTAACCATCAGAAAAACATGAGAGATGCAAAATGAGAGCCATTCTATGAAATATATAACCATTAATTCTTAAAATAATAAAAGTCATGAATAAATAAGGAGACACTGAGACACTGTTAAAGGCAACAGGTGCCTAAGAAAACATGACAGCTGAACATGATGTGGTATCCTGGATAAGATCCTGACATAGAAAAAGAGCACTAGTGTGAAACATTAGTGAAAATTGTATTAAACTTTGGAGTTCAGTTAATAATAATGTACCAATGCTGATTTCTTAGTTTTTTTAGTGTGATACTATGTAAAATGTTAACAACAGGAGAAAAAAAAAAAAAAACTATATGAGAGGATTCTGTGTTCTTTTTATAACTTTCCTATCAATCTAAATGATTTCAAAATTTCAAAATATTTAAAAAGTAATTATCAGTTAAAGAGACTGGGATCTTCCTATATTGCTGAGGGATAGTAAAATGGTTCAATCACTATGGAAAACGGTGTAGTTCTGCATCAGAAAGTTGGAAATAGAAATACCACATGACTTGCCAATCTGTCTATTATGCATATCTTCTCAAGAAATAACAGCCAGGACACAAGTAGATCTATGGACACTGATGGTTATCGTAGCACTATGCACAATAGCAAACTGATGGAGACAGTATAAATTCCGGCAACAGAAAAGTGGATAAACAAACTTTGGAACATACATACAATGGAATTCTATGCAACGTAGAGGAATAAAGATGAATCAGCAAAACACCTTATAACATGTAAAAACCTGAAGGACATATTATGCTGAGTTAATTTAGTCAATCAGTCAAGGACAAATAGTGTATGACACCACTATTGTAAAAACTCAAGACAATGTTTTCATACTAAAAGAAACATTCTTTGATAGTTACTTGGGGTGGGAGAGAAGGGAGAGTAATTTGCTGGCTAGAGTGTAGACGTATGTTAATGCAGATAATGGGGATGAAAACATGTAAGAAGGGGAAGACAATAAACAAGAAGACAGAGGTTGGTAGAAGAATGATGAAAACAGGTGAAGGCATTGGGAGGTATGCAAGGGCTAAAGGAAGTAGAGGTAAATAGTGATATATACACAACATTGGAAAATCAGTGTTCTGTGGGTAGAAGCATGGAGAGAGGTACAGGTTAAATCGGTATGTGAGGAAAAATGCAAGTATACTTACAAATATATAAGGGCTTGAAAAACCATATTTATACATGGATATTAACGTTTGCTACAAACACAACTAAGAAAGTGGTGGAGTATATAGCAGACAAATTTATGAAAATGTCTTAGATACTACCAAACATCATTAGACAATGAGTTGCTGGGCGTGGAGGCTCAAGACCATAATCACAGAGCACACTATGGTCAGTTGGCATAACATAAAGACAATGTTCAAAACACTACTTTGATGAGTAGCATCTGGGATCTTAAAAGTTCATAAGCGGCAATCTAAGAGGCAACATTTGTATCTTCAGATGTGGAAGAAATAAGAGTAATGAAAACTGAAGATACATGGAATCAATTAGTGCAATGTACTAATGAAACAAGTGAACATCAGTCACCATAACTATGAGACCAGAAGAACTAGATGGTGCCTGGGCACTACTACCAACTGCTTTACAAGGGATTCTTTAGAAGGTCCTAGATTATTGTTGTTGTAATGTGCCGAGAAGTCGGTTCCGACTCATAGCGACCCTGTAACAGGGTTTCCGAGGCTGCAAATCTTTATCGGAGCAGAAAGCCTCATCTTTCTCCGGTGGAACAACTGGTAGCTTTGAACTGCTGACCCTGAAGTCCTAGATAGATTGGGTGAAAATGTGCAACAAACTCAAAATTATAAAAAAGACTGGGTTTACTGGTCAGAAACCAATAGGAGAAACCTCAGACTATGAGTCTCGGTCACCCTTTAGGTCTGAAAGGAACCCACCCTGGTGGCCTAATTTTCAGTAAAGAAGTAGATAGGTATATAGAGGTGACAACAACACTAGAAAGGTATGCTCATCTTGGAATGGTCGATTATTCAAAATGAAAAGGGCAACATTTACCTAAGGACACAATTGAGAAGGGATAGGAAGGTCGGGAATGTAATTAGGAACCACTGGAAGGAAGTGGGATATCTGCTGTGGCCTAGAAGAGATTGCAGTCATTGAGATGAAACAAAGTGAATGATTTGTTGAATGTGAAACTGATGATCTTGTCTGTAAACCTTCACACAATTCAGAATAAATTAAAAACAAAAAAGTAATATCAGAAATATTTTTTAACAAAAGGAAGGAGTAGCACCAATGACCCAAACATCGTATTATAGAAACATACAAGAAAATATTATAAGGATTATTGGTAACATAATGTGGGCTAATGTGTCAGACTGCAAAGTTGTTTGAACTGCAAGGTCGGTGGTTCAAGCTCACCAGCTGCTCATTGGAAACCTTATGCGGGGTCACTATGGGTTGGAATTGACCCGACAGTGTTTAACAAACAACGATGGCTAGGTACTAGATGGAAACTTAAACCTTTTGTACAGTTTTCACCAAATTTTAAAACCTGACAAAATATAGTGTACGTACTTTATAAAATATGCTTTTTCAGAATATAAGTGCCCCTCTTCAATCTTTTCTTTCACCTGAATAGGTCTGTTGATATGTGTCATCATGTCAGTTTTAACTCATAGTGATCCTTTATAGGGTTTTCCGAGAGAGGATGGTGGGTTTGAACCTCCTATTTTGAGGTCAGCAGTACAGTTCTTATCCTACAGCACCACACAAGGACTCTGAATTAGTCTGTTGCTGTTGTTAAGTGCTGTCTAGTTCGTTCTGACTCTTAGCAGTGACCCTTCCAAATTGGACTACTCTTGCATAAATACACCTCTAAAACTGTTCATGAGCATCTTTTCCTTAAATCCCTTGATTCATACCTCTCCACTTATTTCTTGACCATTTTTCAATACGATCCTAAAATTAATGGGGTTTTTGTGGTGGTGTGGGCTAATGCATCAGACTGCAAAATCATTTGAACTGTAAAGTCAGTGGTTCAAACTCACCAGCTGCTCCTTGGAACCCCTATAAAGGGTCACTATGGGTCGGAATCGACTTGATGGCGCTTAAAAACAACAATAAATTCCAAAGCATGGGTGTGGTGTTTCAGGTAAAACAATGGACAGCAAGCCATAGTTTGGTGGTTTGAGCCAACCAGCCATTTCATGGGAGAGAGATGATGCTTTCTGCCCCATTAAAGATTTACAGCCTTGGAAACCCTATATAGGATCGCTATAAGTCAGAATTGACTCAACAGCACTTAACAAGAACAATATCTGCTTTATCTTGTCACTTTTTTTCTAATATTTTTGCCTTATACCATTTTTAGCATCCTATTATACATTGTCCTCCGCAAGAAGGTACAAAGTCAATTGACTGAAAAAATACAAAATAATTTAATAAAAATAAATAAATAAATAACATAACATAATAACAAAAGCAAACCAAATAAGCAGATAAAACTACAACAAAATTTAAGGGATCTAGAATGTATATGAAACTGAAAAAGATATAGGATAAATTAATGGAAAAAATAGAAGGGTGAATAAATGAGTAAAATAAAGGGATGGAAAAATAGACTATAAAAATTAACAAAGCAATACAGTAAAATATTAATGATCAAATCTACATGTTCACACACAAGTGTCCCCTATAAAATCCTTTTAGATTTTCTATATGCTTGGAAATTTTTATAATAAATTATTGGTTGGAAATGATAGAAAGTGTTCAAAAACATTTAAATCATTGTATATTTGGAAAACAGCATTTAAAAATAGTTAATAATAACAATAAGAATAATACTGTTTATGTTTGTGTTGTTGTTGTTAGGTGCCTTTAAGTAAGCTCTGACCCCTAATGACAATATGTACAACAGAACAAAGCACTGCCCCATCCTTCGTCATCCTCACAAATTTTGTTATGTTTGAGCCCGTTGTTGCTCTCATTACAAGGATCTTCTCTTTTTCACAGACCCTTCACTTTTCCATACATGATATCTTTCTCCAGGAACTGGTCCCTCCTATCGTCTTGCCCAAAGTACAAGAGACAAATTTCTGGCTGTACTTCTTGAAATATAGATTTGGGTTTGTTTTTTTGTTTTTTTTTTTTTTTTCTGGCAGTCCATGGCACGTCTAATATTCTCCAGCACAATAATTCAAATCCATTGATTCTTCTTTCATTTTCCTTATTTTTGTCCAATTTTCACATGTATATGAGACCATTGAAAATACCATTACTTGGGTCAGCAGCACCTTAATCGTCAAAGTAACATCTTTGCTCTTTAAGACTCTAAAGAGACCTTTTGCAGCACATTTGCCTAATGCAATACATATTTTTATTCTTCGACTGTTGCTTCCATGATTGTTGATTGTGACTCCAAAATGAAGTCTTTGACAACTTCAATCTTTTTTCAACTTATTGGTCCAGTTATGAGGATTTTCATTTTCTTTCACATTGAGGTGCAATCCATACTGTAGGCTGCAGTCTTTGATCTTCATCAGTAAGTATGTTAAATACTCTTCTCTTCCAGTAAGCAAGGTTGCATCATATGCATATAACAGGTTGTTCATAACTTTTACTCCAATCCTATATTTTTGTCATACAACGCAGCTTCTCAGATCATTTGCTCAGTAACAGATTGAATAAATATGGTGAAAGGATACAGCCCTGGCACACACCTCTCGTGATTTTAAAGCATTCGGTCTTCCTTTGTTCTCTTTATGGTTAGCAGTCAAATCTGTAGCCCACTATGATACCAGGACTCCATTTCTGATATCATTAGTATTATGAAAACTAAGACTCAGATCTTTAAGCTTATTTAATAACACAGCTACTAATTGATAGCCTTTATTCACCTGTGCTTTCTTGTCTCAAAAATTCATGCTCTTAACTACTATACTGTTGTTTTTGTTAAGTGCCTTCATGTCGCTTCTATTATATTACATACACAAAAATAGTTCTCATATTTATGATGTAAGTGATATTGATCTGCATATAGATTTCACACCATTTATGATAATTCGGTTGGAAACCACGTTACTGTTGTCAGGTGCCATCAAGTCAGCTCTATTCTCTTTATATTACCCATTTTTAAAGATTGTCGATGCTATATTGAATCCCTAGTGTGGTGCATAAGAGAACCACTGGACTGCTAACCACATGGTGGGCAATTCAAAACTACCAGAAGCTCCTTGGAAAGCCTATACAGGTTCACTATGAGTCAGAATTGACTCAATATCACTTAGCTACAATAACAATGCTACATGGGGAATGCAGTAGCTCAGTAGGATAAGAACTGGTCTGTGAACCACAATTTCATTGGTTCTAGCCCCCTAGCCACACCTTGGGAGAAAGAGGAGATTTTCTGATCCTGCAAAGATGTACAACTTTAGAAATCCTATACAGGGTGGCTAAGACTTGGAAAGTACTCAACAACACTTAACAACAACAGTATGCTACATAGCTCTAGTGTGGTGTTGTATAGCAAGCACTGGACTGGTAACCACAAGGTCAGCGTTTTAAATCTACCAGCTGCTCTGGGAAACCCTATACAGATCACTCTGAGTTGGAGCTGACTGGAAAATGCACAACATGCTACATTTTATTATTGTTTCCCTTTTGTATTTATGTCCTATATCTATAAAGCATCAATATTTCAGTTATTTATCTCACTGTACTAATCTCCAGAAAAATGCCTTGCAGATCAATAATTTTGATTATACTTATTTTTATTCTATAAGAAATATATCATATTTATCATATTTTGCTACTCAAAAAGAAATAATCATCAAATTCAAAGCCAAAAATATTTATTATTTAAAACATTACATATGATAATCCATAATACAAATGGACCATAATGCATTTCTCTATTGAAATTCTGAAACCTTACACTGGGTGGCTATGAGTCAGTACTAACAACATTGAGATACAAGAGGGATTCAAAAGTTCATAGAAAAAAAGGAATTAAAAGGTAATAGAATCTCTCCATGAACTCTTTGAAACCCTTTTATATGCTTATATTTATTTAGTCTGGTTGATAAATTATACCATTTTTTCTTTACTATCTGTTAATATTACTGCATAATTTTTATCCTTAAAAGTGTTGATGCTATAAATTATGAAATAGAATTTCTAGTATGCTATCACTTTTACATTCCTGGAATAAAATGTGTTTGGCCTTTAATAGATGTCTGGACAACTTACTTTCATCCAAGTACATGTTACTCGTTACTACTAAGATGATAAATGCCCAACCATTTCCACATTTTTATAACATTTTCTTTAGAAAAAGTAACTTTCTTTGGAACCTTCAAGCCCAATTATAACAAATCGACTCTCAATGAGAATCCTTCAGCCAGGTTTATATAAAAGTGGCAGGATTCACTTCCATTACGGGGATCTCATTCTCTACCCAGTGGCTATGTAATAAGGCTTCCAATCAAGGACATGAGAGAAGAAAAGACAAGAAGTGATTTTAGGGTTTTCAATTTGAAATTCTTCCTCTTCATATTTCTTCTTTTGAGGCTTTATGGGAGTGATAGGAAAAGACAGGGTAATAAAAGTGAAAGGCCTTAGTCTGTGAAAGGCATACATAGGAAATTTCTCCGAGCTAACTTATATTCAATGGTTCAAACCCACCAGCTGCTCCTCGGAAACTCTATACCGGGTAACTATGAGTCAGAATCAACTCAATGGCATGACTCATAGGAACCCTGTGTAGGGTTTCCAAGGAGCGGCTGGTGAGCTTGAACAGTTGACCTTGCAATCCAGTGCATTAACCCACAGTGCCACATACTCTTTAGCAACAGCAGCATATATTCTAATTACCACTGCTATACAGTCAGTTCCAACTCACAGAGACCCAGAATAGAGTTTCTGAGCTTGTAAATCTTAATGGGAGCAGAACGTCACATCTTTCTTTCACCGAATGGTTGGTTGGTTTAAACTGCCCACCTTTTGGTTAGCAGTCAATACTTGTTCTACAATGTCACCAGTGTTCCTTATAACCAACTATTCCAAACAAATATTTGAGAGTAAAATTAGGTGAAGGCCCATGCATAAAATATATTTAAACCTATTAAAAATGAGTGCATGTACATTTTCCCCTAGAAGTTCAACATAGTTTAGCACATCCCTTGGTCTTCATTTGATTTTCATCTCTCTGGCCATATAATGAGGCTGGCATAATATTATTATGGTAATCTGTTAGGGAATACTCAGACAAGTGCTTCATTCTTCATTTTAGTCTAACTGCATTAGAACAAAAGAGCTCTGGTAGCATACTGGTTACAAGTCAGGCTGCTAACTTCATGGTCAACAATTTGAAACTAAAAGCCATTCTGTGGGAGAAAGATTGGGCTTTCTGCTCCAGTACAGCCTTGGAAACTGTATTCAGGAACGCTATAAGTAGGAACTGACTCCACAGCAAACTACCACCACTACCACATTAGAAGAATTCAGTATTGTGTCTGAGAAAAAACAATCACAAGAAAATTATGTAAGTATTCCACATAAAATGGGAAAGAGCAAAAGATTCAAACTCTTTATAATCTATTGAGTTTTAATTGGAACCCAATTGATCTTAATAGGATTTAGAAAAGGACAATTAATGGACAGATTTTTCAAAGCAGGATGATAAATAACTTTCTAAGGTTTAGATTATAAACTTTGGAAACAGAAAAACCAGGCAGGATTGAAATATTGGTCCTTCCAAAGTGATTTTAGGAAAGTTGAGTCTGTATTTCTTTATCAGTCAAATGATTACTTCAATGGATTATGTGGGAATTAATGAGATTAAAAAAAAGGGTTTGGATGAATGCATAATGATCACTCAGTACATTTACATTTTTATTATTATTTATTTTCTCTTTATTTTTGTTCTCTGCTAATCAGAGGAGCAATAATAATTTATTATACCTGCACTGGTAGTAGTGAGGGACGGTGGTCATGTGTCACCAAGTCAGTTCTGACTCACAGAGATTCATTTAGGGTTTCTGAGCCTGTAAGTCTTTATGGGAGCAGAAAGCCTCATCTTTCTCCCTCAGAGTGAGTGTTAGATACGAACTGCTGACCTTGTGGTTAGCAGTCCAGCTCATAACCCACTATGCTACTAGTGTTCCTTATACCTGCACTAATGTGTATTTATTTGTCTATTAGATTATTGTCTATCTCCTTCTACTACAATGCCAGTTACATAAAAATAGGGCATACCCTGCAATTATTGTTGTTAATTGCAATTATTGTTGTTCATTGCTCGAGTGGATTTTGACTCAGAATGACCCTGTATAGGAATTCTGAGGAGCAGCTGGCAAATTTGAACTGCAGACCTTAGGGTTCAAACTGACCTTGCATTCTGGTGCATTATACCACAGCACCACACCAGGATTCCTGTAATGATTATTGACACATAATAAGTAGACAAATAATATTAGTTAAATAAATGCATAAAAGCATAAGTGAATGTATCAAATATATAGGTATGTCAATAACTACATTAATCATTAATCCACCTTATTAGTACTGACAACTCTCTAAGAATAAGCCAAAGCTTCATGCCACCCAGTCTTGTATATAAGAATGAGTCTCCCAGTAAGCCAAAGTAATTGGGAACAATTCTAATCTACTCAATTACCCAAACTTTGAAGTGCACACTAAATGCGAGATGAGAAGTAATTTATAGTAAAAAAAAAACTTTTTAAGAAATTTAAGAATATTAAATGGTGCAAAACATTTAAAATCTTTCACTTTGATTTTTATCATATTCGTTTCGTCTACTTCACATAAGCACACTTTGTTTCCTAAAATGTCATTCTCAAGGAGCCTAATAAAACTGTCTTCCTCTTTCTCACTGCCCTCACTTCCCCCCCTCTCTTTTCATCAATCATCATCCATTATAATCCTGATTTCACATTTCATGTCCTCTTTCCTCCTTGTACCTATATGACCACATGCATGGACACACAAATAATATATGCATTGTCAACATGTATGGCAGGGCTAATATAAGTAAGAGAAGTGGTTTATGGAGCCTTTATTGTCTCACAATTGAAAAGAGTCCTGCTGCTTAGTCATCCCCAATAAAACAATAATTATGTAAAAGCAGTATGTTTGCTATGTGAAGGCAATTTTCTAACAACCAACCAGTTCTTTTCTAATGACCCACCAGATTGCTTCCTCTAATATTTTATTATATAGAAATTTGGTATGCAGCACTGATGTGTCTGCATTTTAATGCAGATATCATTGAAAAATATAATTCTACTCCCACTTTTAATGATTTTCAGCAACAACGTCCCCCACATTTAACAATTTAACATACTTCCAAAATTAAATTATGAAAAATATAATTGCTTCATCTTGTTCATTCTTCTTTGATGAACCAGGTGTATTTATCTATGAGATGAATCCAAGAGCTCTACTAACGCACAACCAACTTTCCTGCCCTTTTCATCACTCATTTCTTCTGTCAGCATGCTTCTAAAGATATTGCAAAACTCAGTCTGTGAAACTTTATCAGATTTCCTTCTGCTGAATACTGGAGCAAGGGTATAAGAACATGCTATTTGAACATTTGCCGTCACATAGCAAATTTGTTAAGATGAATGTATAATATATTTCCATCCAGGTCTCACATCTGTGGAGAGTTTTAGATAGGGTGTTTATGGAGTATATACTCTCACAGTTGTAAATTACCACTAGATGTCACTCTTTGACACAATTAAAAAAGTGGGGTCACTTCCTAATAACCAAAATGTCTAGGCATCTACCCTATCCCCAAAATATACCTAATGTAGATGATAACATTTATTGCTGTACTAGAAACAATAAATAATGAATGCTCTCCAACATAGGACCTCTGCTAACACAGTGGATTATGAGCTGAGCTGTTAACCAAAAGGTCAACAATTTAAATCTACCAGTCTTTCCTTGGGAGAAAGATGAGACTTTCTGCTCCTAAGGAAATGTACAGCCTCATACACCCTGAACAGTGTAACTATGAGTTGGAATCAACTCCACAGCACATAAGCACCATCATCACTACTCTCCAGTATAATACAAAGGCTGATTCTGAGTGTCTTCTGATAAGAAGAGTCCACTTATTCCCATGAACCAGGACCTAAAGAAAGTGGCTAAAATGCTCTGGTTCTAATAGAAACATTGGTGATTCAAGCTATCAGCCTGTTCTTTGGGGAAAAGATGTGGTATTCAGCTTCTTTGAATATACACAGCATTGTAAATTCTATGGGACAGTTCAACTCTGTCCTATACGATCATTATGAGTTAGAATGGACTCAACAGTGAGCTTGCAGGGTTCTGTTTTTCTTGGGTTTGGTTTTGCATGAAAAAGGCTGAGACACATCTGTTTCTCAGTTTCCAAGTACACAGTCTGTCTTTGGAAGCTCATCTGAAACCTATCTACCATGGGTGACTCTGCTGGTATTTAAAATACCCATGGCATAGCTTCCAGAATCCCAGTAACTCACAAGCCACCACAGTACGACAAACTGACAGATGAGTGAGTTGTGGAATAACATCAAGAACATCATACAGGAAGAAAGCAAAAAGTCATTCAG
>NW_006408673.1:3896165-3896989 GCF_000296735.1 Chrysochloris asiatica
AAGATGGAAGGCATACACAGAGTCACTGTACCAAAAGGAAATGGTCAATGTTCAACTATTTCAAGAGGTAGCGTATGATCAAAATCCAATGATACTGAAGGAAGAAGTCCAAGGTGAATTGAAGGAATTGGCAAAGAACAAGGCACTGGGAATTGATGGAATAAAAATTGAAATCTCTCAGCAAAGTGAGGCAAAACTGGAGGTACTCACTCATCTCTGCCAAGAAATTTGGAAAACAACTATTTGGCCAACAGACTGGAAGATGTCCATATTTGTGCCCATTCCAAAGAGAGGTGACCCAACAGAATGTGTAAATTATCAGACAATATCTTTGATATCCCATGAGTGTAAAGTTTTACTAAATGTAATACAGAAAGGGCTGCAAACATACATTAACAGAGAACTTCCAGAGGTTCAAGCTAGATTCAGAAGAGAACTCAAATTAAGGATATCATTGCTAATATGAGAGGTATCTTGGCTGAAAGCAGGACTACCAGAAAGATGTTTACCTGTTCTTTATTGATTACGAAAAAAAATTTTCAGTTGTGTGAATCATGACAAGCTATGGACAACACTGTGAAGTATGAGTACTCCAGAACACTTAATGGTGCCATGAGGAATATGTACATACAACAGAACATAGGAACACTGAATGGTTTAAAGTTAGGAAAGGGATGCGACAGAGTTGTATTCTTTCACCATACATATTCTATACTGATACCACTCTGTCAATATATCGTGTATGAACTACTGTCTCAATACATCTCATATGGATTACTGTGTAGTTAGGGATCTAACTTCTAATGTGCAACAATAACAACCAG
>NW_006408673.1:3899379-3906404 GCF_000296735.1 Chrysochloris asiatica
TCCACCCGATCCGCCATCTTGTTTGTTCACCACAGCAAACTTTTTAATGCATTTTTAATTTATTCTTGATATTAACCTGAAAAGGTGTACCTACTGTAATTGTCATTTAAAAATTAGAAAACTAATGTTCAAAGAAGTTAAATAATTTATATAAGATCATTTATATAATGAATAGTGAAATCAGAATTTGAATCTACACCATGTAGACTCAATAGACATTCCATATTTTTAAATAAAAATCTTTCTTCTGAATATAAATTTCTTGTATACATTTTTATTTAGATATGTATACATTTTGTACACACTTTTAATCACATTATGATCTTAGGTCCTAGAAGATAAACTTAAAATATTTACACAAGTGCAAAAATGGTGTGGAAGCCATGTCTGACTTCACAGGGGCAAAGAGAATCAAACTCAAAATCAGCTTAGGTCCAATTTCTGTAAGACAGAGATCAGATATGCATCAACCCTTTAGCCTACTGTATCCTATTCTCACACCAACCATCCCTTCCACAGAATTCTATGTGTAACATCTGTGTTCAATAATTTGTTGAACTGGCCACACAGAACTCATAGACAATAATCATGATTATGGAGTTTATTAAGGAAGTTGAAGATGGTGGTGGTGTGCCGTGGAGTCGGTTCTGAATCGTAGTGAACCTGTATAGGGTTTCTGAGGCTGTAAATCTCATATGCATGCGAAAGCTGGGCAGTGAATAAGGAAGACCGTAGAAGAATTGATGCCTTTGAATTATGGTGTTGGAGGAGAATACTGAAAGTGTCATGGGCTGCCAAAATAACCAACAGATCTGTTTTGGAAGAAGTGCAGCCAGAGTGTTCCTTAGAGGCCAAGATGGCCAAACTTTGTCTCTCATATTTTAGACATATTGTCAGGAGAGAACAGACACTGGAGAAGGATATCATGTTTGGTAAGCTGGAGGGTCAGAGAAAAAGAGGAAGACCCCAACAAGATGGATTGGCCAGGTGGCAGCATTGATGGATTCAAGTGTGGCAACAGTAGTGAGGTTGGCCCAGGATCAGACATTGTTTTGTTCTGCTGTGCATAAGGTCTCTATGAGTTGGTGCCAGTAACAGTTCAGAAGCATAATCAGTAGTCCTCCAGTCAGGAATGCCCCTCTCTGCTGTACTGATGGCACACTTCATTCTTGTCTTTGGCCTCTCACACATGTGGCCCCTCTGCCTCTGCCCTTCCTTTATATTACAAAGTTCCTTTAGCCTGTCTGTAAATAACCAAAGGGCACATTCTACAAACCAATTTTCTGCCCTTGGACACTCAACTTTCCTTGGTCCATGGGACTAGAATCCCACAGCTGCTCTGTTTTTTCATGCCACCAACTCTGCCATTGACTCTGCTGTTTCAGCTTTTCTATGTAGGGTTCTCACACTCTATTCATGACCCCTATTTCTTGACAATCCTGGGATCATCTGTTCCTGCTTCTGAGATGGTTCTTTTTAAACAGAGCAAAATAGCAAAACTAACCAATTCTGGCATTAGAATCCTGTACATCTTAATTACAAAATCTGAATCAATCATTTCAGGGGACTTAAGAAGATACCACAAGTATTTATAAACATTTCCTATGCTTTTATATTGTTGACTCTGTGGCAGATATTGTGGACTGATCACTCCTACCTTTTTCTACATCTAAACCAATTGGGGAAAAAAAAAAAAAATTCTGATATGCCCTTGCCACTAAGAAGTCAATTCTGATTCATAGTGACACAAGATACTTTGGAGCAAAAGTGAAGACATTTTGCCATTATTTTTAGATTTTTTCTGCCAGCAAGCAAGGTCAAATGAAGGAATTTGTTTTGTGCAGAGTTCCAAGGATTGTTATCCAGATTCCTAAGTAACTGGATCAACAATGGACTACAAACCACAAGGTTGGCAGTTCAAACCCACCAGCTGCTTCTCGGAAACCCTATGTTGCTATGAGTCTGAAATGACTTGACGGCACTTGACAACAATAAATTAACTAGAAGGAGTTACCAGGTAGTACAAATAGTGTTCAGCTACTAACTTGGGGGATTGAGCCTACCCAGCAGCACCTTAGAAGAAAGACCTGGTGATCTGCTCTGAGAAGTCACAACCCAAAAATCCCCTATAGATATGTTCTATTCTGTAACAAGTGAGGTCACCAGGAACTGGAATCTACTCCATTGTAATTAGTTTTTTTTTCAATCTGGGGGTGGTGTCAGGTGAGATGGGGGTAAAAATAGAAATATTTGCATTAGCAGTAGCAGTAGCAGCAGTTGTTGTTGTTGTTGTTTTAATTTTATTTTAAATTTCACTTCCTGATTCTTTAATCAGTTAGTGAGGTGTGTTTTTGAACTCATAGTTCTAAGAATAATGTGTAAACTTCATTATTCTGAGTCAATCTTAGAGGTCCAACCTAGAAACCACTCCTCTTCTCCAACCATTTTTTTTTAAAACACCTAAATCATTGTATTTAATCCTTAATTTATTCCAAACATTTCTAGTGTGCTTTTCGTTTCCTGTGTTGAGCTTTCACTGATAAAGTATTCATTGTTTAAATTGTATTGCTGCTGTTGGATAGAAGTTGTTGTAACTGATGACTTTCAGAGACTGTAGAGCTGCTGTGCCTGACAGTTTTACCTCTTTATGCATTTCAATCCCCATCTTTGTCACCCCATCTCTTCCCTCAGAAATTCTGCCATTCATTACTTCATAGTCAATTTTGAAAGGAAAAAGTGTCTTTGACAGCCTAGCGTAGCATACTTTTTGATTTGAGCTTAAGTATGTTAAAGTCATTTTCAACCAAAATGAAAATCCAGGGAATAGAGTTCAGATTTTGACTTGATTACATAATGAAGGATGCTCTCTCCCCTCCCCCTTATTTCCACTTAGCATTTATTTTGACAACACACCTTAATAACTAACTCAACATTTTCCAAGTCTCTTCTCATTTCTAGTTATTGAAACCAGACAATATTCATATATCCTGAATCCTAGCTCCCAATTTCCTGCTAGTCTTCCACTTTTGACTGACTTCACACCACTGTTGCTATCTGCCTCTGCTGCTGCTGCCATCATTGCGGAAACAGTTGTATCAAGAAGGACTGTGTGTTTTGTACCTGAAACTTGGTATTAGCAGTTAAATACAAATGTCTTTGAAAAAAGCATATAAAACCAGAGGTCAGTATCAGGTAAGTCTTTTACCTATGTCACAATTCCACGAAGCCTAAGTGTCGATAATCCCAGCATCTTTTAATGTATTTTTTAGGGTATTCTTAACAAAGTTATAGTTTAGGAATTCTAAATGTACTCCTTTAAAAAGCCTAATACTTTCATATCAAAGAATAAATATTGGTACCAGAACACCTTGTTTCATTTACATTTAGCTGCATAACAAAATAAATACTGTACATATTTATCCATGATGGTTGTTGAGGAGAATATCAGAATGGTAAACAACATTTGGGAAAACCAACAGCCATTTGTTTCTTTGTACCTGACCAAAAATACGTTCAGCTGGTATTTCTGTTATTACATAGATGGGCGCCTACAGGCCATCTGATACTTCAGCTCTCACATTTTTTTCCCCCTGCAGAAGTACGGGAGGAGATACAGAGATCAATAACTATGGCCAATTATTAAAATTTCATAGTATCTTAACAAAGGAAAAAGTCCACACCACCAGAAGAAGCTGGGCTAACTGCTATGTCTTGAATTATGGATGGTAACTAGAAAAAGTTTTGTAGAATAAACAAACATAAAGTGAAATAAAATTTCCTATTCTCAAATTATTTAAACAGTGATTTACAAGTTATTCTGGTTAGTATATTTTGGTAGAGAGATGAACAAGGGAATTTTTGCACTTTGTTTTTTTCCAGCACTTTTACAAAATTGCAAAGATAATTCCCATTGCTATTTTCTTGTTATTCCATTGTATTTTCCTTGTCTGTTGTAATTTATCTCATTTAATCTTACTCCCACTTCACATTTTTATAACTTTAGTAAAGAAGAAAATTTCTCAGGAGATAGAATTTGATGCTATAAGAAATATCATGATCATTAAACAGTGCCCTGGTGTGGTGCTGTGGGTTAATACACTGGACTGCAAAGTTACTTGAACCACAAGGTCAGTGCTTCAAGTTCACCAGTCGCTCCTTGGAAACCATATACAGGGTTGCTATGGGTTGGAATCGACTCTATGGCACTTAACAACATTATTACTTTAAGGCATCCTGGTAGCGTAGTGGATTATGAGCTAGGCTGCTAACCCCAAGGTCAGCAGTTCAAAGCCACCAGTCAACCTCAGAAACCCAATTTTAATTGGCATGTGCCAGAATTGACTCAATGGCACAAAACCACCACCACCACCATCATCATGATTATTGTAAGTAAAGTAAAATTAGCAAAAGTGTATTCCATTTCATCTTTATAAGACCAATGGAATTATTTAGGTATTTGGTTCCAATAAATTATTATTTAAATTTCAAACATACCTAAAATTTGAAAAAAATATGCAATGAAAAACATTTATATTATATAATTAATATTTTACTATATTGTTTATCATGTATCTCTTCATCTACTTATCCTTTTTGGAGATCTTTTAACCATTCTATAAAAGGAATCAGCTGAAAAACATTTTAAAAGATATGTTCTGATTGAAATCTTCCCACCTCACCCTTTAATAATGTTTTCTTGTATTTATGAATTTGTTTATATATATATATATATATGACAATAAAATAAATTGGGAGATTTTTTAAATGAATTATGGGAGTATGACCCACATCTTAATATTATCTGCAGGTTTTCCCATTTCTTTTTTCAATAAAGTAGGTTTGCTGAGCAATAGAGGAGAAAGGGTTATCATTGAGTATCAGACTCATATATAAAGCTCCTTACATGTCATCACTCTGCCCTCAATTTTTAAATAATGGGATTTTATAAAAAGACTGAATAAAGGACTCTAAAGCGATAAACTACAGAGAGATACAAGATGCTATTGCCAAAAACCAGATAGCATTCAATTAGTTTTTTTAAAGGCATTCTTATCACATCTCGTCCTAATATTAGCTTTCTCAATAAACAATAGCCTGCTGCAATATTGCCAGGGTTGCCCAGCTGAGATGACAATGTGCAATGACAGATGATCAGGATCCTCTGAAACTCTTGATATTATGCACAAACAGCATTTACTAGCCCTTCAGTTTTTAGGATTATTTTATGACTATAACATGAAACTGGATTGATAGTTCTATGATAAAGAAGATAAGGAATGCATACAAAAAAACCCCACAAAACCCTAAAATTATTTTACAGGTTCATTTTTAAGTTGCACTCTTATATAATTGTGTTCAATTTCTACATAGAAAACAACAAACATATCATTCTGCCTGGTATAAATAACTATAAATCCCTTATGTCTATTTGAGATCCTATTTAGGTTTTCAAAATGTATTTACCTTAGGTGAAGAATAAGAAAAATCAATCTCTATAATTTAATTTAACGGTATCATCAATCATATTAGGTTATTTCTCTTCTAAAACAGGTCAATATGAACTTCTATAGATACAAATTACTGAACTACACTAAACTATTGTATCAAATTAAAATTTAGTGTTGTTCCCCTTCTAGAACAATAACTATTTAAAACAATAAATAAATAAATCATGATTTTAAAGCATCTTAGTGAAAAAATATCTTTAGAATATAGTTTAGCACATTGTTGAATATAGGACTTCATCATTTGGTCTTTTGAAAAGAAATCAACTTTTATAAAGAAGCTTGAACTAAAATAAGATGTATGGGAAGGTTTGTAATAAAATGGTTTGTGTTTACCATTACCAATTGTTAGTTATGGCAAGCACAATATTCATTAGCTTTATCTATGAAGCTCTGAAAATTTGGGCCCTTCCTCTCTTTCCAAACACATATGAATGATTTTCATAAGTTTTTTCACGTCAGTTGACTCTACTCCTGCTGCCTTAATGAACTGCTTCATCTCCGTTCCTTCTTCGTGACCTGGTATCATACTCCGAACATTCTATCTTCTCTATCCCTTGCTGTCCTCATTCAGTCTCATGTCCTTAAATATCATAAATATGTTAATGATAAGGTACTGTAGGATAAGCAGTAGACTGCCAACTCCAATTTTGGTGCTTCAAACCCACCAACTGCTCTTCAGTAACCCTCTACAGAGTCGCTATGTGTCTGAACCAACTCAAGGGCACATAACAACAATATCAAATTTATATCGGCAGCCTAACTATCTCCCTGCACCAGATTTGGTAGAATAATAAGTAACATCAGAGGATAAAAATAATTACTTTATGGAAAATATTGCTGGTAATTATCTTGATAATAATGATATATGCCTCTGCTGCTGTTGTTGTTCTTAGGTGCCTCTAGTCCCTCCCTAATCCAGATATTTAGATCAGGAAAGGGACACTTACCACAACCTGACCCAACCAGGCTTTCCTTTCTGGAATTTGTAGGTCAGTTAGCTGTTGGTAGCCAAGTTGAAAAGTTATATTTATATGTGTCTGGTGTTGCTGCTGAGAAGAACCATGTATTATAGAACAGAGGAAATCACACAGCAGCAAAGGAGAATAAAGCAATGTGCAAAGAGAAAAAGTGCTGAGATCCTGTTGTTCAGTAAAGAAAGGGAGAGAAGGTGATCATGATGCTCTAAAACCCATAATCCTGTGCAGCATGGCTATACTTCCTGCAGCTGAGCTGCATGTGTTTCCCATCTGTTCTTTAAATGAACATATTTTTTGCTTAAAAGTTTTTATTATTGACTGTTGCAATTTAAGATTTCATTGGAAAAAAAGAGAGATTTCAATGTTTTTCAGATTCAGTATTCAATGAACCTCTTGATGTTTCGTCTAAAACTGAACCCCTAAAATTGCTTTATAAACTGCTTCATTTGCATATCTCCCTTTTTCTCCAGCTCAGTTAAGCATCTCTTTCTCTTGTATTACTCAAGGGGAAACTATTGAGATTGTTTTTGACTCCTTTATT
>NW_006408673.1:3906504-3916004 GCF_000296735.1 Chrysochloris asiatica
AAAACTTTTCTTCCCAGGCACCAATGAGTTGTCTTGATTCTCAAATAACCATCTAATCCCAGAGCCTATCCTGTTGGCTCTATTTTCTGAATATATTCTGAATCTAAATACTTATCATCATCTCCATTATCATCACCTTTTTCCAAGCTTTTTTTTAACCTCCTTAATAGTCCTGGTGTGGTGCTGTGGGCTAATGTATCAGACTGCAAAGTCATTTGAACTGCAAGGTCGGTAGTTCAAACTCACTGGCTGCTCCTTGGAAACCCTATGCAGGGTTACTATGGGTCAGAATCAAGTCAACAGCACTTAACACAGCAATAGGTGATTGCAATAGTTCTTAGTAGTCTTTGCTTCTGCCTTGCTCTTTTTTGCAGTCTATTTACAACAACCAAAGTAAATCCTATCACTCTTTTTGATCAGCTCTCCATTAAGTTTCCCACATCCCTGAGGCAAAAAGCCAAAATCTTACAAATACTCATCTCTTTTAGCTCTAGAGCTCATCTCCAATATTCACCTCTTCATTAATTCCTTTCAACCATCAGGGTTTATCCCTGAAGTTCTCCAGACACGCTTCTCTCAAGCTCTTTGTAAGTGATGGTTCCTCTATTTTTTAGGAATTCTCCTCAATTATCCACTTGACTTAATCCCTCACCTCTTTTATATCTTTGCTCAAATTTCACTTTCTGAGTACAGTTTTTCCTCATTGTTTGAATTAAATTGAAGCCACATCATCCCAGCATTTCCTAGCCTCTTTCTAGTTTTTTGTTCCAAGTATTTTCAAGCGTATATCATGTTATATCCTTTACATTATTGCTATTTTGTGTTTCTCTTCATGGGAATACATGTTCTTTGCTGGGAGGAATTTTTGACTGTTCACAGTTGCCTCCCCATGTACCTAGAATAGGGGCTGTCATGTAGTAGATGAGTTATAAAATTTGAGATAAAAGAAGGAATGAATCCAGATAATAAATAAAAAGGCCTGTAGAGGTGGCCTTAGGGAGATGGATGCATTATACAAACTGCCTTAATTCAGTGTAATATTGCCAACTCTTTATTCTGATTTGTTCTGTTTCGATTGTGCATCTGTGTAGATTTCATTTCCAAATTTGGGCGATATATAGTAATTTAGTCAGTGAAATTAACTGTTTCCATGGATGCCTGGTAAACCAATTACAATGAAATTGGCACTGAGTCCTCATTTAATATAACACAATGGCATGTCATAATCCTAATTTCCACAATCAAGTTTTTCCAGTGGCAAAATAGGTGCTTTCCCAAGTCATTTTCTTTTCCTATGGGATTTAGATAAAAAAATGTATGCTTTATTTGGCATCATAGTGGCTCATAATGATCTTCCTAGATAAAAACACAATGTTAGTGAGACAGAGAAGAAAGGAATAACATCTCCTGTAGAATAAAAGGAAATAATCCCTTGCAAAACTGTCTCTGGATGCTAATGAACCAACAATAAAGGCCCTTTTGTGAGATTGTTTTGAGTGATGTTCATAATAAGTTTCAGTGATGCCAAAGGCAGAATCACCCTGAGGCTTGTATATATCACTTAGAACAATGACACAGATTTAAACTCATCAATTTTGCTAATGATTGGTGCATCTAGTTTAGATTAGCAGTGTAAACATGAAAACTTGAGTTTTATTTTCAGTCTTACTTTGACATTATAGATCATATTCTTGAGCAGAAAAATTATATTGAGCCATTAATTCTCTGAAATACACACAAACATATATCCTAATGAAACAACACCAGCATTAAAAGGATGCAGAGTCTCCTTTAGCCCCCACACTAAATAGTGGCACTAATTGTGTTTATTTTGAATATCTTTTGCCTTAACATTGTAGGACTTTGAAGCCTGGTTAGACTGGTAATTGATTCCACTACTTTAAGTGGACATTTTAAATAATGATGTAGGTGATATGAACTGGGAACAAAATGCATACTCAATACATTTTGACTTGCTCATAAATCTAAGAAATTTAGAGAATCTCTAGTCATTAAGTAATATTTGAAATGTTATGTGAATAATGAATACCTTTATTGGCAGCTAAGGAAAATGCATATTCCAATTTAGGCACTAGAATTTTATACCATGTTAATGTGATATTAAGATGAGATGGACAGCATTTTGGCATACTCTATAAACCACATTTGACACAATTCTGATTTTGAAGTGCAAAACTAAAGTTCATCACAAACTGAGTAGCTTATTTCAGAATTTAAAAAAATCTTTAGTTATAAAACTGAGGAATAAATTTGAGCAGCTGGATATTTTTGGTAAACTGCATTTACTGAAAGTATGGCCTAACCTCCTTCATAATTGCTCCATATAGTCTCTATAGAACATTCTGGAGTATGTCCTTTATTTGAAATTCTTAGAAAATTGCAGTTGCTATGAATTTAAAGATCATGTTAGAACAGATGATGAAAAGTATGTCTTCTAATACTTTTTGAAATTACAATTAAAATGTGATACCTCAGGAACTCTATAGATAATTTTAACATATATATTTTTTAATTTTACAAATAAACTCAGATCCATATTAGTAGTTATAATTGCATTATGTAATACACTTGAAGATACTGCCACTTGAATAAATAACTAGCTTTAAGAATTACCTCAGAAACATCTAACTCATGATTGTTTTTCAACCAGCTGCTGGTGATTTAGCTACATTGCTAGGACAAATCTTTGTTGTTGCTGCTGTTAAGTGCCATGGAGTCATTACCAACTCAAAATGACACTGTATAAGGTTTCCAAGGAGTGGCTGGTGAGTTTGATCCATCAACCTTGAGGTTCAAACTGACCTTGCAATCTAGTGCTTATCCTACAGCACCACACCAGGAATACATCCTTAAAAGTTTCCACTACATATCTGCTACGTAGGTCCACTTCTTTTTTAATTGTATGTATTGGGAGATGAACAGGGAAGGCTACTAATGCCATTTTTTCCTATAGGACTGATTTAGAGAGGTAGTAGAGAATATAAACAGTAATAATACTATTATGCAATAATACTATTATGGCACTTGCTGCATTCCAGTATTTGTTAACTGATCTTAATCTGTTCCCTTATCCACATCTTTGACACAATTTAGTGCCTACAAAGTACCAGACATTTGGTAACCTAGAGATACAAAAGGTAAGTTATGATGCCTCTCTTCTAGACCTTAGAATATAGAAAACAGCTGAAAAACAAATGAGTGTCATGAAGTGACCACAGACACCATTATACAGTCTGTAGCAGAATAACAGGGAGACAGAGGCAAGAGTAGACCAATGTAACATGGCATGTGTCTATAAAAATAAATACAGAAGTTGACTCTTAAGCTGATAAAAAATTGCCTGTTAAGAGGAAAATGTTAAATAAGATAAGCTACTTTTATATTGATGGATCACAAATCTATTTCAAAAACTCCTAGAAGCCAAGATTTTTTTCCCCAGTTATACAGACCCATTTATTGGAAACTAGCTTAACTTGGCAAATTCACCAAACTAAACATAATCTTTCCTAACAAATCTGACCTTATCTATTATAGATATTATCATCTGTTTCTCAAGTCAGAAATCTGAGTCAAATTTGACATGCATACATAAAAATGAGTGACAAGAAAAATTTCCCTCTACAATAGCACAATACTCATAACAAAATCTTTAAATACATAGAAAATATAATTATAGAACAAGAACTAAATACATAGCTTAACTGTCATTCAAGAATGAATAGAACACAAATTTATTTTCAAAGAAATAAAAACTGAGAAAGTGTACTAGCAAGAGGTCCTTACTTAAGGCATTTCTAAATGATGTGTTTCTAGAGGAAAAAAAAAAAAAAGATCCAGAAGAAATGTCTAAAATGTAAAAAGAGTTGATATGTATGGAAATTGTTTTTGAAAAAACAAATCAAATATTGGGGGTAAAAACAATGCCCAAGATGAATCTTAAAATATTGAACTGTGGTTTTCATTTCAACAGGGAGGACTAGAAAACCTTTCTCTACTGTCTTATCAGTCATTGTTCTTGGGATGTTCAATGACATTCTTGCTATTTGTTTTGTTTTATTTTCACAAGTTTTTAGAATGTCTTTTTATTTTTTGTGGACAATTTAACGTAATAACATTGTGAAATATGTTTAATGGCATTAAATACATTGCTGTTGTTGTTAAGTGCCGTCGATTTGGTTTCCATTCATAGTGACCCTGTATAGAGGTTCTGAGGGTGAGGGTCCTTGTAATCTGTTTAATCTTAGTTTGGAAGTATTTTCTTTCATTCTTTTTTTTTGCTAATATTCCTTTTTTTTTGGTATTCTCTTTTTGAAACTCTAAATGCCAGAGTTGGAGATTCTAGACATATCTTCTACTTTTCTTATATTGTATTCCCTTTGTTAGAGTCTTGGTGTGGTGCTGTAGGATGAGCACTGGACTGAGAACCACAAGGTTGGCAGTTCAAAACCACCAACTATTCTATAAAGGATCGCTGTAAGTTTGTTTTGGGTTTTTTTCATCTTTGATGTTCACTTTTTGAAATTCTAAGTTCTAGAGTTGGATCTTCTAGACTTATCCACTAATTTTCTAATATTGTTTTCTCTTTAGTTACTTGTTTTGTTGTTTACTTTGTTATTTTTTTTGGAAAGATTTCTTTTTCTTGCAACTTAAAAAAATGTATCTATCATTTTATTAGTTTCCAAGAAATACTTTGTTACTCTGTTTTCTTTGAACTAAAAAAAAACAAACTTAGTGCCCTTGAGTTGATTCTGACTCTTAACAACCCTATGTAGTGTCTGAGACTGTACCTTTACAGCAGCAAAAAGCCATCTTTTATTTCCCAGGCAGAAGCTGGTAGGTTTGAACTGCTGACCTTGCAGTGAGCAGTCAAGTGCTTACTTTTATTTTTTATATTTGGATTAAATTGTATACCTCTTTGGGTTTTATGTGTATAGTCTCATTATCTTGCTAAATAGTTCATTTGAGTATTTTTACCTAGTTAATCATTAAATTGCATAGAATAACTGTACCAAAAATAATTAATAGACATTAAATCATTTCAGGACTTAGAATATTATCACAACCTTACGTTAAGTCACTGCTGCACTGAAGACACTGGCCAGACACAAAGTGTCAGGAATTAATGGATACCAGTTGAGATATTTCTACCAATGCATGCAATGCTGAAAGCACTCACTAGTCTATGCCAAGTAATTTGGAAGACAGTTACCTGCCTGACCAATTTGAAGAGATCCATATTTTTGCAGATTCTCAATAAAGGTAATCCAACAGAATGTGGAAATTGTCAAACTATATTACTGATATCACATGCAATTAAAATTTCACTGAAAAAAATTCAAAAACAGTTGTTGCAGTACGTAGACAAGGAACTGCCAGAAATTCAAGCCAAAATTAGAAAAGGATATAAAATGAGTGATATCATCCCTGATGTCGGGTCAGTCTTGTCAGAAAGCAGAGAATACCAGAAAGATACTGATGCATATTTTATTGATTATGTCTTTTATTAACTGTACAATGACTGTGTTGATCATAACTAATTATAGATAACATTGTTAAGAATGACTATTCGAGAACACTTAATTGTGTTCATGAGGAACCTGCACAAAGAACAAGTGGCAATCCTTATTGGGATCATTGGGATATTGTCTGGTTTAAAATCAATAAAAGTATGTGTCAGGGTTATTTCATTTTACCATATTTATCCAACTTGAATGCTAAACAAGTAATATAAGAAACTGGTTTAAACAATGGAGAATCTGGCATCAGACTTGAGGGATGATTCACTAACAACCTGTGATATGCAGATGATTCAGCCTTGCTTATTGAAAGTAAAGAAGATTTGAAATATTTACTGATGAAGATCAAAGATTACAATCTTATATTACACATAATGAAAACAAAAATCCAACTGGACCAATTCATGATGAATAGAGAAAATATTGATGTTATAAAATATTTCATTTCAGTTAGATTCATAATAAACAACCATGGAAGTTGCAATCAATAAATCAAACAGTATACTGCACTGATCAAATCTTTCTGCAAAAGACCTCTTAAAAGTGTTAAAATACAAAGATTTCACTTTGAAGATTAAGGTGTGCCTGACCCAAGTCATGATATTTTTATCTGTTCCATATGTATATGAAGGCTGGACAGTGAATAAAGAAAGTTGAAGATGAATTAGTATCTCTGAATTGTGTTGGTAAATAATATTAAATATACCATGAAGCCTGGAGAAAAAGAACATACTTGTCTTAGAAGTGTATAGCCAGAATGCTTCGTAGAAGTGAGGATGGTAAGGCATGGTCTCATATACTTTGGTTACGTTATCAAGAAGGACCAGTCCTTGAAGAATGACTTCATGCTTGGTAAAGGGTCAACAAGAACCAATGAGATGGAGTGACACAGTGGCTGCAATAATGGGTTCAAACATAGCATTGATTGTGAAGATGTTGTAGGACCAAGCAGAGTTTCTTCTGTGTACATGGGATTGCTGTGAGTCAGAACCAACTCCATGGCAACAGCAACACTCATTATCTTATATAAGAGTTGTTGCTATTGTTAAGTATCGTTGAATTGGTTCTGACCCAGAACAACCCTGTATAGGGTTTCTGAGGAGTTGCTGGTGAGTTTGAACTGCCAACATTGTGGCTCAAACAGATCTTACAGTCCAGTGCATTCTCTTGCAGCTCCACACTAATGCTTCTCAAGCATGTTTTTGTTTAGAGGAGAGTTCCAGTTTGGGTGGCAGCAGAGACAGTCAGGTAGAAAAGGCTCCATGGGCAAGGGATTGAAAACCCAGAGAAGCTGCATTCATGGCACAACACCAGAGCGCTGGATCTACCATAAGGTCCAGGACTACAGTTTCCTGCATACACTAGTGAAAAAAATCACAATATAAAGGAAAGTACTGCGAGTTAGGAATCACTTGAGATGGGACTCCCTCTATGGCTACCCCACCTGGGCAGAGTTCAAAGAGTTGGGCTACAGACCAGAAAAGGGACCCAGCCCCAAAAGTGGTGCAGTGACATTTGCAAAGGAAGTGCGGGGGAATCTACACATTTTTCCTCCTCATCCCTGTCCTGCCTTCTTTGCCCAGCCCAGACAACTTCAGGCGGGTGGGTGCGCAACACCCACCCCCAAAACAAAAAGAGTCCAGTGCTGACCCCACAGTTTTCCCATGGTACAGAGAGAAAGAAGGAGCTCTGGTAGCGTAGTGGTTACGAATCGGGCTGTGAACTGCAAGGTCAGCAGTTCGAAACTACCAGTGGTTCTGTGGGAGAAAGATAAGGCATTCTGCTCCCATAAAAATTTACAGCCTCGGAAACCCTGTGCAGGGTCGCTATGAGTTGTAACCGACTCCACGGCACTTAACAACAACAACAACAACAGAGAGAAAGAGCTTGGCGGATGCTTATGATGTCAGCCTTGGAATAAAAGCCCTACAATTAACTTGTGCAGTATCATTTACTCTGGGCTATCTATTAAAAAAAAAAAAAAAAAAAAAAAAGCAGAACCATCAGCCTGACAGACAAACCATAAAACAATCTGTAAAACCCAAACATAAAAGGATGCAACTATCTTGAAAATTACATTGTGCACATGCAGATACTTAACTGATCTTCAGAGACAAAAATAGAGGACAATCTTTCTCCCATTAACTTCTCAATATCTATCTGCATACCTCCATGGTGGTGACTAGAGGAGGGGCCTGAGTGAGCGGACACCCCCACCCACTTCTGGAGACTTCTACAGGGCACACGCACTGTCTGTGTAGCAAGGCAACTGGACAGTTGGCCACAGTTTTATTTTTGTTTCAAAGTCATGGTTTTTGTTTCTGCTTTTATATTGCTTCTGCTTTTGGTCCTTTTGATCACACCTTTTTCCTGGGGGTGGGAGCTTTTTCTCCATATGTTACCCAAGAAGAAACAGCAATCATGGCCATATAGCCAAGGTACAAGCATGCCCCATAAAATTCCACCATTGAGACATGTGCTAATAACTGCTGCTAAGCATTACATGCAAAAAGGGAAGCCTATCTCCTGATCATATCCACCAGAAGACACCCAGTAAGCTTAATAACACAACAATAAACATCCATTTAAGCATTAAAAAACCCACATAACTAATGGAAATGACAAACAAAATATCTCAAACACACCAAACAATCTCAAAACAAGTCCAAAAACAGAAAAGAATAACTGAGACAAAAACACTGGAGATAGACAAAAGTTCTGTAGAAGAGGAAGATCAGGTTTTGTATTTGCCTGAAAAGGAATTCAGAAGAATGATATGGACACAAATTCAAATGCTCTGAAAATAGGTTGAAAGCAAACAAGGAAGAACTCAGGAAAGCACTACAAGAGCAATCAAACAAGATTGATACAGCAGTGGAAACAATTCAAAACCTGAAAAAACAGGTCCAAATGATTAATAATAAAATATCAGAAATGTACAATACACTGAAAGGGGAAAGGAGCACAATGGAAGAGATGTAAGCCAGAACAAGTGAGCATGGAAGACAAATCCCTCAATACTTCTAAGATAGAAGATCAAGCTGAAAAAAGGAAGAAAAAATATGAAGAGAGTTTAAGATTCATGCTGGGTAATGTGAAGAGGAACAACTTAAGAATTATTAACATTCTGGAACAGGAAGAATCAGAGAAGTCCACAGAGGAGATAATTGAATAGCTTCTGGAAGAAAGTTTCCCTAACATCTTGAAAGATAAGAAGATAAACATTCAAGAAGCCAAATGTACCCCAGGAAGGATAGACCCCAAAAGAAAGTCACCAAGATGTATAATAATCAAGCTCTCCAAAATCAAAGACAAGGAGAGAATCTTAAAAGCAGCCAGGGAGAAGAGAAGTGTCACTTAAAAAGGCAAGCAAATCAGATTAAGCTCTGACTATTCAGCACAAATGATGCAGACAAGAGAATGGGGAGACATATAGAAAACACTAAAAGAAAAAAAAGAAAGAAAAACTGCCAACTAAGAATTGTCTATCCAGCAAAACTATAATTCAAATATGTTGGTATAATCTAAACATTCCAGGACAAAAAAAATCTAATAGATTTTATCAAAACCAATCTAGCACTTCAAAACATCCTAAAGGGAGTTCTTTGGACTGAAACCCAACAAGAACAGACAACAACCAGAGATTGACAAGCGTGGCATCACCACCTGGAACTCAGTCAACAGATAGCTGAGTTCAGAATAGAACAAAATTGCAATGAATACAAAGGAGCTGGGAGGTCAACTGAAGATCTAAATAACATCAATGTCAAAGAAGGGATAAACATAGCAACAGAGATCAAGGTGGTGAGTATGTCAGGTAGATTACAGGATACAATAGTTTTTCTTAAATGGAGAGAAAAGTAAATAGGCTACAAGGTAACTTCAAAGAAAATTAATACTTTACAACTTACCATGACAATGAACTTCTAAGCAGAACAAGCAAACATGAAAATTAAGAAGAAA
>NW_006408673.1:3916104-3921313 GCF_000296735.1 Chrysochloris asiatica
TATCTATTAAAAAAAAAAAAAAAAAAAAAAAAGCAGAACCATCAGCCTGACAGACAAACCATAAAACAATCTGTAAAACCCAAACATAAAAGGATGCAACTATCTTGAAAATTACATTGTGCACATGCAGATACTTAACTGATCTTCAGAGACAAAAATAGAGGACAATCTTTCTCCCATTAACTTCTCAATATCTATCTGCATACCTCCATGGTGGTGACTAGAGGAGGGGCCTGAGTGAGCGGACACCCCCACCCACTTCTGGAGACTTCTACAGGGCACACGCACTGTCTGTGTAGCAAGGCAACTGGACAGTTGGCCACAGTTTTATTTTTGTTTCAAAGTCATGGTTTTTGTTTCTGCTTTTATATTGCTTCTGCTTTTGGTCCTTTTGATCACACCTTTTTCCTGGGGGTGGGAGCTTTTTCTCCATATGTTACCCAAGAAGAAACAGCAATCATGGCCATATAGCCAAGGTACAAGCATGCCCCATAAAATTCCACCATTGAGACATGTGCTAATAACTGCTGCTAAGCATTACATGCAAAAAGGGAAGCCTATCTCCTGATCATATCCACCAGAAGACACCCAGTAAGCTTAATAACACAACAATAAACATCCATTTAAGCATTAAAAAACCCACATAACTAATGGAAATGACAAACAAAATATCTCAAACACACCAAACAATCTCAAAACAAGTCCAAAAACAGAAAAGAATAACTGAGACAAAAACACTGGAGATAGACAAAAGTTCTGTAGAAGAGGAAGATCAGGTTTTGTATTTGCCTGAAAAGGAATTCAGAAGAATGATATGGACACAAATTCAAATGCTCTGAAAATAGGTTGAAAGCAAACAAGGAAGAACTCAGGAAAGCACTACAAGAGCAATCAAACAAGATTGATACAGCAGTGGAAACAATTCAAAACCTGAAAAAACAGGTCCAAATGATTAATAATAAAATATCAGAAATGTACAATACACTGAAAGGGGAAAGGAGCACAATGGAAGAGATGTAAGCCAGAACAAGTGAGCATGGAAGACAAATCCCTCAATACTTCTAAGATAGAAGATCAAGCTGAAAAAAGGAAGAAAAAATATGAAGAGAGTTTAAGATTCATGCTGGGTAATGTGAAGAGGAACAACTTAAGAATTATTAACATTCTGGAACAGGAAGAATCAGAGAAGTCCACAGAGGAGATAATTGAATAGCTTCTGGAAGAAAGTTTCCCTAACATCTTGAAAGATAAGAAGATAAACATTCAAGAAGCCAAATGTACCCCAGGAAGGATAGACCCCAAAAGAAAGTCACCAAGATGTATAATAATCAAGCTCTCCAAAATCAAAGACAAGGAGAGAATCTTAAAAGCAGCCAGGGAGAAGAGAAGTGTCACTTAAAAAGGCAAGCAAATCAGATTAAGCTCTGACTATTCAGCACAAATGATGCAGACAAGAGAATGGGGAGACATATAGAAAACACTAAAAGAAAAAAAAGAAAGAAAAACTGCCAACTAAGAATTGTCTATCCAGCAAAACTATAATTCAAATATGTTGGTATAATCTAAACATTCCAGGACAAAAAAAATCTAATAGATTTTATCAAAACCAATCTAGCACTTCAAAACATCCTAAAGGGAGTTCTTTGGACTGAAACCCAACAAGAACAGACAACAACCAGAGATTGACAAGCGTGGCATCACCACCTGGAACTCAGTCAACAGATAGCTGAGTTCAGAATAGAACAAAATTGCAATGAATACAAAGGAGCTGGGAGGTCAACTGAAGATCTAAATAACATCAATGTCAAAGAAGGGATAAACATAGCAACAGAGATCAAGGTGGTGAGTATGTCAGGTAGATTACAGGATACAATAGTTTTTCTTAAATGGAGAGAAAAGTAAATAGGCTACAAGGTAACTTCAAAGAAAATTAATACTTTACAACTTACCATGACAATGAACTTCTAAGCAGAACAAGCAAACATGAAAATTAAGAAGAAAATCACAAGAAATAGCAAAAAAACAAACACACACACACAAAAAACCCCCACAAACTCAGCACAAGAAGGTATGCAGAACAAAGGAGTGAACAGCACTACCAAAAAATTAATATAATGGCAACAAATTAATTCATAACTATCAATAATTACATTGAATGTCAATGGATTGAATGCATCAGTGAAGAGACTGAGAGTGGCAGATTGGATAAGAAAACAAGACCCTTCAATATGCTGCCTGCAAGAGACACACCTTACACACAAAGACAAAAATAGACTAAAAGTTAAAGGGTGGAAAAACATATATACCAAGCTAACTGCAACAATAAACAAGGAGGAGTGGCAATTCTAATCTCTGATAAGTAAACTTTAAGACAAAAACCAGCATAAGAGATAAAGAAGGACACTATTTCATGATTAAAGGGTCAATTGAGCAAGATGACATAACCATAATAAATATCTATTCTCTCAATGAAGAAACACCAAAATATATGAAGCAAACTTTATTAGAATTGAAGACAGAAATAGATAAATCTACAATTAAAGTGGGAGATTTCAATATGCCACTTTTGAAAAGTGACAAAACAACCAGAAAGAAACTCAACAAAGTTACAGAGGCACTAAAAAGCACAATCAACCAACTTGACTTCATAGACGTGTACAGAGCATTCAACCCAACAACAGCACAATATATGTTCGTCTCCAGTACACATGGAATATTCTCCAGAATTGACCATATGTTAGGTCAAAGCAAGACTCCATAAATTTACAAACATCAAAATACTACAGAGCATCTTTTCAGACCAGGATGCTGTAAAACTAGAAATCAACAAAAAGAAGACTAAGGAAATAAAGTCAAATATATGGAAACTCAACAACACTCTGCTTAAAAGCAACTGGGTAAAAGAAGACATTAAAAGTGAATTTTTAAAGTTCCTAGAAACAAACGAGAATGAAAACAAAACATACCAAAATCTTTGGGACACGGTGAAAGCGGTGCTGAGAGGACAATTTATTGTGATAAATGCACACATGCAAAAAGAAGAAAGAACCAAAATTAAAACATTAACACAGTATCTACAACAATTAGAAACTGACCTTAGAGGTAACATACAGTCAACAAAAGAAAAGAAATAATAAAGATAAGAGCAAAAGTAAATGAGATGGAAAACAAAAAAACTATAGAAAGAATCAACATGACAAGAAGCTGGTTCTTTGAAAAGAATAATAAAATTGACAAACATTGGTAAAACTAACAAAAGAAAAGAGGGAGAAGACACAAATAACTCATATTAGACACCACACGGACGATGTCACAATGGAACAAAATGAAATCAAAAGGATAATAACAGAATACTATGAAGAGTTTTTCTCCAACATATTCAAAAACTTAGAAGAGATGGATGAATTTTTAGAAAAGCATGACCTACCTAAACTTACACAGAGTGAAGTAAAAAACTTGAAGAGATCCAAAACAAAAGAAGAAATTTATCAGGTCATCAAAAAACTCCCAACCAAAAGAAGTCCAGGCCCAGACATCTTCACTGGTGAGTTCTACAAAACATTCAGGGAAGAGCTATCACCAACTCTACTTAAATTATTCCAGAATATAGAATAAGACAGAAAACTTCATAATACTCTTTATGAAGCAAGCCTAACCCTCAATCCAAAACCAGGGAAGGACTTCACTAAGAAAGAAAACTACTAAGAAAACTATATAACATAGACACAAAAATACTCAACAAAATCCTAGCAAACAGAATCCAGCACCACAACAAAACAATAATACATCATGACCACGTGGGTTTCATAAAAGGGATGCAAGGATAGTTCAACTTAGAAAAACCATCAATGTAATCCACCACATAAATAAGAAAAAGGAAAAGAACAACATGATCATATCAATTGATGCAGAAAAGGCATTTGACAAAAATCCAACATCCATCACTTATAAAAAAAACAAAAAAAAAAACTCAACAGAGTGGGAATTGAAGGGAAATCCCTCAACATAATTAAGAGAGCTCTGGTAGCATAGTGCTTATGAATCGGGCTGCAAACCGCAAGGTCAGCAGTTCAAAACTACCAGCTGCTCCGCAGGAGAAAGATGAGGCTTTCTGCTCCCATAAAGATTTACAGCCTTAGAAACCCTGTACAGGGTGGCTATGGGTCGGAACCGACTCGACAGCACTTAACAACAACAACAACACACAAAACCAACAGCCTACATCACTCACAATACAGATAAACTGAAAGCCCTGTTCAGGGTCGCTATGGGTCGGAACCGACTCGATGACACTTAACAACAGGATGTTTGGGATGAGAAAAGGGGAGGGAGGGAGGGGAAGAAAGAGCACAAGGTAGGGAATAGATACACAACAGCTTGGGTGAGGGGGATGTGGGTGTGGGCGATACACAAGAAAGAGAGAAAAGAGGAGGGGAATGGAAGAACAAGGCTGATGAAGACTAGTTATGCAGATGGGCTAAGTGGGACAGAGGTAAATGATGATGTATGCACAACCTTGGAGCAACAGGGCTCTGGGATACAGGGAATGAGGCATGGTTTGAAGGGGTAAAAGAGGGGAATGGTGTTAAGATTCTTGGCTGTCTTTTGAATCTTGGTTTCCCTTGCCTACCATTATGAAATAATAGACACTAGAGGCAGGGGAGAAAGGATTAGCCAGAAAAGTCACTATAGAAAGCTTGTAAGTCAATCTTCAGCCTATAACTGATTGGAATATCTTAAAGGGCAGCTAGAAGTTGCCCAGTGAAAGAGGCTTCCTGTGGAGCCTTTACATTGCACAAGACCATAAGTGGAGTCCAGTACCCCATCAAGAACTGACTGAAGTAGGAAATTTCCACTGGAAAGGCTAGTAGACCAGCCAGGAGCGGCTAGAAGAACAGATGATACTTCATGAAAGAAAGATCGGCAGGAAAAATCCAAAACAGTAACGGCATCTGATTGATTACTGCAAGAACAAGTAAGCTGTTTGCCCAGGAACCATCAAGGCAAGTGGTCAGGATCCCTCAAAGCAAACCCCATTCCAAGACTGAGACTCAAGGAGATTACATGACCAGGCATGTGGTCTGGCTGGTGATCACATGGGTCACCGATAAGGGAAGAGGGGGAAAAATAGCAATGAAGTTGCAGCTAAGCCCGACCATATCCAATAGACCCCTGTGAACCCAGGTAGAAACCTGGATGGCTAGCAGTA
>NW_006408673.1:3921872-3924066 GCF_000296735.1 Chrysochloris asiatica
TGGCGAAAGGAAATGGGGATAAGACTCTTGTGGTGCAATAGTTAATAACTGCCGTCAGGTCTGACTGTGAGGCTAGGAAATATAGAGGTAGATGTTTTTTGACATACGGAGGAGACATTGATTTTGCAGCCCAGGAACGGAGCTCCTTGGGCCCATCTAGTGAGAAGAATACCAAGCAGGACTCTACCCAGAGAGGCAGTGACACCAGGGATGGAGACAGAGACGATGATATGGACAGATGGAGTGGATGGTGACACTAGACTCAGGGAGGGAGACGGGCTGTGTGCTGGTAGCTGGGGTGTGGGGTGTGGGGGCTTTGTGGTGTACCTTTTGGGGTTATTTCATGGTGCATGGAGGGGATTGTAATCATTGCAATGAAATGAAATACGATAGGATGAGTGTAAAGCTGATGTTCTCCCATGTAAGCCTCACAATAAAAACTTACAAAAAAAAAATTGTGAGTGTATAAAACACTGGGAGGAAATATATACAAATGGTACATAGTTTATTTCTAAATGATGCTTATTTTTAAAGCTTTAATGATTAAACTTTCTCATACATTTTTACTTAAAAAAAAAAGAATGTTTTTGTTTAACCAATTATGCAGCTTTGAGGTCCATACTACTGACTACAGATAAGAATAGTTTGCCTTTATTGGTTTATAATTATACTGACACAGAAAATAGTTTAGAAGGAAAATCCACAAAGTAAATTTATCTATAGGAATAAGAAGAGCACAAGTGTACAAGTAAGTATCTAAAGCTATCCCAGTAAAATCTAAAAATTTAAAAGAGGCCAATTCAAATGGGAAAGATGTCACAAAGCAAACCATATAAACATATCTATAGCTAGCATTTGTTTTGATCACAAGTTCCTCTAGGAAACACATGGCATCTAGGAAGAAAATCCTATTTCATTGCCAACAGTTAAAGGGCTAACCTGCCTTGGAATCCAAAGATTTAGGGGTGCTGTATATGTTTTAATGCTCGGCAAGTGTCACTTTCCACAAATGGCTGAGATTCCTTCTTGCAGTAATAATAACAGTTTCTATTATAGAAATGGCATTTGCTGAATATGATTTTCAGGGAAAAAAAATCAGTATGTGAATTAAGAAGTTCCAGGTCTAATTAAGTGTTGCTCTTTTGAGAATGGTTTACATATGCTATCCTGTATTTAATGTTTTATTTATACATAAGGCAAGCATGGCATGTATAAATGCCATGAAATGTAAAAAGGCAAGAAATGTAAAAGCATAAACTGCAAGAGTTCCCAAAGGGTTATAATATATTATTTCTTTTTGACCACTGAATAATTGTACAACCAATCATCAGTTGTCTGTTCTTTGCCAAAGAAATACAGTGAATCTTAAACAATTCTAGGCAGCTCACTTCAATTTCTTATATTACTTTCTATCAGAAGATAAAAAAGAATTTGGAGAACAATAAAGTCTTATGCAAATGATAGTTGTTATAATTAGTATTAAAACCTGTTCTCTACTTCCACAAGGGGAAACTGACTAGACATTGTGCAGCTTATAAAAATTCTTGTAATCCAGAAAACATGAATATGTTACTTTTTAGGTTTCTGAATGCAAATGATACTCAAATTTTCCTTTTTTCTGATTAGATCTATTGCTTAGTCTCTTTTCATTCTCTCTGTTATACAATTCAACATTTACCATGTCATGAATTTAAATAGGGAGACAATTAGAAAAACTGATTTTATTCTTGTTAGATTTTTTAAATCATACTTTACTTTCCAAAAGATAAAGTTAGATCATTCAAGTCAATCATGTATAAAGAATATTTACTTTTTATATTTTACAATTTTTTATTATGAGTGTTTGACATAGAAAATAAAAAAAGATACTACAAAAATTCCTGCACCACTGTAAGATGAACTGGATTCAACAATGAACTTTTCTCACAGTTGATTTTCTATCATATACACACATAGTATACAAATTTGTCAGTTTATTTAAAGTCTGTTGCAAATATAATTCTCATACATGATAACAATATAATTATATCATTAAAAAAAGCAATTCCCTAGTGTCCCAAAGTGTCCTCAGATTGCTGTCATATTTCCCCAACTCTGTTACCTATAATCCAGATGTAATTCTTTTAATTGTTGTTCTGGTTGTTAGGTGTCATCAGATCAGTACCGACCCATAATGACCTATGCACAGCAGTAC
>NW_006408673.1:3925924-3926562 GCF_000296735.1 Chrysochloris asiatica
CACAGAAGAATTAAACAACACAATCAGCCAAATGAACCTCATAGAGCATTCAACCAAACAACAGTACAATACACATTATTTTCCATTGCACATAGAACATTCTCCAAATAGACCACAAAACAAAACAAAAAATTGGTCACAAAACAAACCTCCATAAATTTACAAATATAAAAATAATGCAAAAATATCTTCTCAGACCACAATGCTAACAAATCAGAAATCAACAATAGGAAGATCAAGGAAATAAAAACAAATACATGGAAACTGAATAACATCCTGCTGAAAAGCAACTGAGTAGTAGAAATAAAACGTGAACTCACAAAGTTCCTAGAAACAAATGAGAATGAAAGCACAACATACCAAAATCTTTGGGACATGGCGAAAGCGGTGCTGAGAGGACAATTTATTGCAATAAATGCACACATCAAAAAGAAGAAATAAATCAAATTAGCTCAATAACATAGCATCTACAACAATTAGAAACAAACCAACAAAATGAACCTACAGAAACCAAAAGACAAGAAACAATAAATATTAGAGCAAAAATAAATGAGATAGAAAACAGAAAAACTATATAAACAATCAACAGGACATGAAGCTGGTTCTTTAAATGATTAACAAAATTGACAGACCATTGG
>NW_006408673.1:3928021-3928438 GCF_000296735.1 Chrysochloris asiatica
TACACAGCTACAGTGGTCAAAACACCTTGGTACTGGTATAATGAAAGATACATTGATCAATGCAACCAAATCGAGAATCCAAAAATTAACCAATCTGTATACAGCAAAATGATTTTTGATAAAATACCTAAATACATTGCATGGAGAAGGGATAGTCTCTTCAACAGACGGTGCTGGCAAAACTGGAAAGCAATATGCAAAAATTGAAACAAGATGTTTTTCTCAAACCTTATACAAAAACCAACTCAGCATGGATTAAAGACCTAAATGTGAATCCCAAAATTATGAAGGCCAACAATGAAAAAATAGGAACATATGTGAGGGCACTAATTCAGGCAATACACAGACTACCAAACATTTTGAAAACTACACAAACAAAAATAGACAAAATAGATGATTGGGACATACTAAAAAGAC
>NW_006408673.1:3930911-3932177 GCF_000296735.1 Chrysochloris asiatica
CTATCACATAATTCACAATAATTTTTTTTTAATGAAGTCTTTGACAATTTCAATCTTCTCTAATTTTCCTTGATGCTATTTACTTGTCCAATGATGATGATTTTTGTTTTCTTTACCCATAACAAAGGCTTTGATTTTCAGCAGTACATATTTTAAGTCCCCTTCACTTTCAGGAAGCAAGGTTGTATTGTAGGTTGTTAAATACTGTGTCTTCCTACAACACTAATGCCATGATTTTCCTCATATAGTCCAGATTCTTGTATTGTGTGCTCAGCATATAGATTCAATAAGTATGGTGAAAGAATACAACCCTGGTGCATACCATTCCTAATTTCAACCATTCAGTGTTTCATTGTGTCCTACAACTGCTTTTGGTCTATATACAGGCTCATCATGAGTACAATTAAGTGTTCCAGAATATTCATTCTTTGCAATGGAATTCATAGCTTGTCATGATCCACACAATCAAAATAATTTGCATAGTCAACAATGCACAGGTGAACATCTTCATGGTCTTCTCTGCTTTCAGCCCAAATCCATCTGACTCCAACAATGATAGCCCCCATTCCAGGTCCTCTTCTGAAACCAGTTTGAACCTCTGGCAGTTCCCTGTCAATGTACTGTTGCAGCGATTTTGAATTATTTTTGGTAAGTTTTGCTTGCATGTGGTATCAGTAATATTGTATAATGATTTCCGTGTTTCATTGGGTCACCTTTCTTTGGAATGGTCATAAATATGAATCTCTTCCAGTCAGTTGGCCAGATAGCTGTCTTCCAAATTTGTTGGCATAGATGAGTAAGTGCCTTCAGTGCTCCATTAGTTTGTTAAAAGATTTCAATTTGTATTCCATCAGTTCCCAAAGACTTTTCTTTTCCAATGTCTTCAGTGTACTTTGGACTTCCTCCTTCAGTATCATTGACTCTTGAAATGATTGAATATTGACCATTTCCTTTTGGTAAACTGACTCTGTATATTTCTACTATCTTCATTTTATGCTGTCTACCTAACTGAATATTTTGCCTTCAGAACTCTTGAGTATTGCAAGTTGAGGCTTGACTTTTTTTTTTTTAAGTTTCCTCAGCCTGAGAAATGCTGAGTGTGTTCATTCCTTTTGATTTTTTATTTACAGATCTTTGTGCATTTCATTATAATATTTGACTTTGTCTTCTAAAGCTTCCCTTTGAAATTTTCTTTTCAGCTCTGTTATCTCCTCATCTTTTCCATTTTCTTTAGAATTTCTATGCTGGAGAGCAAATTTCAGAGTC
>NW_006408673.1:3932897-3952311 GCF_000296735.1 Chrysochloris asiatica
TGTGGAACATACCATCAATTGCTAATAGGCAAGCTCAGGCTGAAGCTGAAGAAAATTAAAAGTCCACAGAAGCCAAAACATGACCTTGATCATATCTCAAATGAATTTAGAGATCAGATTTGATTAATTAGACACTAATGGGTGAAGACTAGAAGAATTGTGGGATGACATCAAGAACATCATACAGGAAGAAAACTAAAGATATTTAAGAAAACAAGAAAGAAATGATTAAAAAATAAAACAAAACTAAGTGCATTCTCATATATATAGGAGCATTCTGACTTTGTAAGATAAGTACTGGACTGTTAACCACAAGGTCAGCAGCTAGAGTCCACCAGCTGCTCTGCAGGAGAGAGTTGAGTCTTTCTGCTCCTGAAAAGAATTAGTCATGGAAACCCTATACAGGGTTACTATGAGTCTGAACCAACTTGACTACATATAACAACAACTTATATATATAATTTTCCTATACCAAAGACAACAAACTATATATAATTCAGCAACTTGTTTAAAAATCATATCCTGATAACCTCTGTATATAATCCTCAATGGTGAGCTTCATCATTATTTCATCTTTCAGTCATCCACTACACTTATTCAAACATACTCCTATTGATAGCTGTTTTGCTTCTCTGCAATCTATTGCTATTACAAATAATAAAACAATATATAAGCTCTTGCACATGTTGTTTCATATTTATAAATCTAATAACATTCATTAATGGTCTAGGGTCTCCTTTCTCTGACAGTAACACATTATTTCCTTAATTTTTTTCATGTCTTTTTTCATATGTCATCTTCTAAGTGTGTTTTCCTGCAACACTTTTTAAAATAATTATTTACTTCATGGAATATTTTCATCTTCCATTAGAATTATCATCCATGAAAACAGACAACATTACATGTTATTTTTTTACTGATAACATCTACAGTGTATTGTGTACAGGAGGCATTTAATAAATGCTTGCCAAACCATTTGGAAAACAATCGGGTCAGAGTGAATCACATTAAACATAAAACTTCATTACAGTATTCATTCATTATTAATAATTAAATAAAATTAGTAGCTTTTTCATTATCTGATCAATTTCTTTTTTATAGGTCTGTTCAAATTTTCTATTTCACTCTGTTAGTTTAGGTAGGTTGTGTTTTTCTAGAAATGTGTCCACTTCCTCTAGATATTCATATTTGTTGGAAAACAACTCTTTATACTTTTTATTTCCATTGGTTATTTTGTGACTTTAATCATATGGTTTTCTATGTATGTTTTTTGCATCTACTCTCTTTTCTTTTATTAGATTTGCCAATGGTTTGTCAATTTTATTAATTCTTCCAAAGAACCAGCTTGTTGTATTGTTGATATTTTTATTGTTTTTCTGTTTTCTATTTCATTTATTTTTGCTATTGTTGTTGTTAAGTGTCATCAAGTCATCGAGACTCATAGTGACCCTGTGTAGGGTTTCCAATGAGCAGCTGGTGAGTTTGAGCTGTGTAGCATTCTGATTCACACCAACTTTGCGTTCCAGTGCATTATCCTGTAGCACCACACCAGGACCTGCTAATATTTATTATTTATTTTTTTCTGATGACAGTAGGTTTACTTTGTTGTTGTTATTTGCCATGGAGTCAGTTCCAACTCATAGCAACCCTGCACAGGGTTACTGAGGCTGTTAATCTTTATGGAGCAGAATGCCTCATCTTTCTCCCACGGAGCAGCTGGTAGTTTCGAACTGCTGACCTTGATTTTCACAGCCCGATTCGTAACCACTATGCTACCAGTAGGTTTACTTTACTGGTCTTTTTATTATTGTTGGAAATGTGTTAATGTGTTGATTTGGGTTCTTTCTTCTTTATGGATGTGTATGTTTATTGCTATAAATTGCCCTCTCATGACTGCTTTTGCTATTCTCAAAGGTTTTAATGTGTTACGTTTTTGTTATTTGTTTCTAGGAACTTAAAATTTTCATTTGTTATTATTTTTTTATTACTCAGTAGCTTTTAAGCAGTATGTTATTCAGTTTCTAAGTATTTGATTTTATTTTGCTGATCTTCTTATTGTTGATTTCCAATTGTATAGCATTGTGATCTGAAAACATGCTTTGTATTTTGATTTTTAAAAATTTATTGAGACTTGCTTTGTGGTCTAACACATGGTCTATTGTGGAGAATGTTTCACATGCACTGAAAAATAATGTGTACTGTGCTGCTATTGGGTTGAATATTCAGTTCAAATTTATGAGATACATTTTATTGATTGTGTTATTTATTTTTTCTGTGTTTTTGTTGAGTTTCTTTGTGATTTTTCTGTCCTTTTTGTAAAGTGGCAAATTAAAATCTCCAACTATTACTGTAGAGTTGTCTATTTCTTTCTTCAATTCTATTAGAGCTTGATTGATGTATTTTGAAGATATTTGTTGAGAAAATAGGTATTTAATATGGTTATGTCCATTTGTTCAATTGGCTCTTTAATCATGAGATAATATCTTACTTTGTCTCTTATGTTGGTTTTCGCCTTAAAGTTTATTTTATCAGAGATTTGTATTGCCACTCCTGCTCACTTTTTATTGCAATTATTTTGACATATATTTTTCCATCCTTTAATTTTTTGTATATTTTTTAATAATGTGTGTCTTTATAGACAGCATACTGAAGGGTCCTATTTTATTAATCATTATACTACTGTCTCTTGACAGATTCACTTAATCTATTGATATTCAGTGCAGTTATCAATAGGTATGAAATGATTTTAGTAATTTTGCTGTTTTTGTTGTTTGTTATTATTGTTGTGTTGCTAGTTTCTTCGTTCTGCAGGATTTCTTGCATTGAGTTCACTTTTTTTGGTGTGTTTTCTTGTCAATTTCTTCATCGTTTCAATGTTTCAAAAATCTTCCTAGATTTTATTTTTCTTCACTTGATGTGAATGGGTATTATGTTTCTTTGAGGTTACTCTGTTCTTTATTATGTTTCCTCCATTTTAAAACATTCTGTTTGTCTTAAGATCTGACCTCCTCACTACCTGGAACTTTGTAACTATACTTTTCACCCCTTTAACTTTGTAGTGTCCTGATCGCAGACTGACATCTCAGATTCCCTATTTTCAGTCTTGTACTTCTGCTCTGCTTTGGACTCTTACATATCTGGATTGGAGTAGTTTGTCATCTTACCTACCTTACCTGATGACCTGCCTGCCTTCTTACCTACCTGCCTGCCAATCTTAGTTCATCTGACCTATGGACTTGGGACTTGTCCACCTCTATAACTGTGAGAACCTTTCCTTATCATAATTGGACATGCAGAAATAGTTGAATTGGTGAATATTATGCTGTGTAACAACTGAAATGCCATTTAGAAGACTGTATAAGTAGACTACAAGATGGCAAATCAAGTAGATGTGCAGTAAGGAGCTCCGTCAGCAACAACACAGAATACCGGACCAAGCAGGCTCAGGGGATGGTGCTAGAACTCTGAAACACATATAAAGGAATATTTAGAAGCTTGGAAGGCTTACAGCTAGAGGAATATTTAGCAGAATCAAGAAATCCATTGCTTTCTAATTAAAGATGCTCTGCTGCTCCTGGAGCCACCATCTTGAAAGAGACCAAGTCGGGGAAGGATCAGAAAAGACACGAACACCTGACAGAATAGTGGAGATACAGGGATACAGATGTGGACATTCTTTTTTTTTTTGATATCTGTTTTGTTCATTGGCCTCTCGGTTTGTCAGGGGATGCCTGAGCAAATGGACACCCCACCCCATCCCCTGGAAGGTTCCTTATGCATGCGCACAGATCTCCTCGAAATTTAAAAGTCACAGTTTCCACTTAAAACCAAACAGCCAACACTCATCTGTCAGTTTGTCATACTGTGGTGGCTTGTGAGTTGCTATGATACTGAAAGCTATGTCACCAGTATTTTAAATACCAGCAGGGTCACCCATGGTGGACAGGTTTCAGATGAGCTTCCAGACAAGGACAGACTAGGAAGAAAAAGTGAAGAACTACTTCTGAATATTTAGTCATTGAAAACCTTATGAATATCAGAGAAACACTGTCAGATATAGTACCAGAAAATGAGCCCCTCAAGTTGGAAGGCACTGAAAATGTGACTGGGCAAGAGCTGCCTCCTTAAAGTAGAGTTGACTGAGATAAAGCAAATGGAGTAAAGCCCATGGGAGAAAAGCCCTCAGAACCTTCATTTGCTGATGGGGAACAACTCAAAATGAAGAGAAACAGCTGTAAACATCCATTGAATATCAGAACATGGAATGTATGAAGTATGAATCTTGGAATATTGGAAATTGTCAAAAATGAAATGGAACACAAAAACATCTATATATTAGGCATTAGTGAGCTGAAATAGATTCAAAATGTTGAATCTGACAACCACATGGTTTACTATGCTGGGAATGACAAAATGAAGAGGAATGGTGTTGCATTCATCATCAAAAAGAACATATCCAAATCAGTCATGAGGTACAAAGCTGTCTATAATAGGATAATATCCATGCACCTACAGGAAAGCCAAGTTAAGACCACTATTATTCAAATTTATGCACCAACCACTAAAGCCAGTGAGGATGAAATAAAAGAATTCTATCAATTTCTTCTATCTGAAATTGAGCAAACATGCAATCAAGATGTATTGATCATTATTGGTGATTGGAATGCAAATGTTGGGAGGAAACAGGAAGGATCAGTGGTTGGAAAATATGGCCTTGGTGATAGAAATGATGCTGGAGAATGCATGATAGAATTCTTCAAAGCCAATGATTTGTTCATTTCAAATACCTTCTTTAGACAGCATAAGAGACGTCTATACACATGAATCTCACCAGATAGAATACACAGAAATCAAATTGACTATATCTGCAGAAAGAGGCAATGGAAAAGCTCCATATCATCAGTGAAAACAAGGCCAGGGGCATAGTGTAGAACAGACCATCAATTACTCACATGCAAATTCAAATTGAAGCTGAAGAAAAGGAAAACAAGTCCCTGAAAGCCAAAATATGACCTAGAAATATGAATAAGGAAGACCATAGCAGAATTGATGCTTTGGAGTTATGGTGTTGGAGGAGAATATTGAAAGTGCTATGGGCTGCCAAAAGAACCAATAGATCCGTTTTGGAAGAAGTGCACTCAGAGTGCTTCTTGGAGGCAAAGGTGACCAAACTTCGTCTCTCATACTTCAGACTTATTGTCAGGAAGGACAATTACTGGAGAAGAATATTATATTTGGTAAAGTGGAGGGTCAGAGAAAAAGAGAAAGACCCCCAACGAGATGGATTGGCCAAGTTGCAGCATCGATGGACTCAAGCATGGCAACAGTAGCAAGGTTGGCCCAGGATCGCTCAGTGTTTTGTTCTGCTGTGCATAAGGTCACTATGGGTGGGTACTGACTTGATGGCACCTAAATAACAACATATCTGGACTGAGTTCCAGGTGGTGTTGCCATCATGTCAGTCTCTGATTGCTGTCTGGTCTTGTTGGTTCTCAGTCCAAAGAAATCCCTTTAGTCTGTTTTGGAGAGTTGGATTGGGTTTTACAAAGTCTTTTAATTTCTATTATCTGGAAATGTTCTAATTTCCCCTAAATATTTGATGGATAGTTTTTCTGGGTGTACAGTTCTTGTTTGCTGTTTTGTGTTTTTTTCTTTCAGATTTTGTACATGTGTCTCTATTGCCTTCTGCCCTGCATGGTTTGTGCTGAGAAATCATAACTTGATATTATTTGTTTTCGTTTGTAGATTACATTGTTTTTTGTTTTTTTTTCCTAAGTCTCTTACAAGATTCTTTCTTTGATTTTGGAGAGTTTGATAACGATATATCTTGGTGATTTCTTTTGTGGTCTATTCTGTCTGGGATTCATTCAGCTTCTTAAATATTTTTCTTCCTGTCTTTTATGATGTTAGGAAAATTTTCTTCTGGCAACTCTTCAACTATGTTCCCTGTAGTTTTCTGGGTCTCTTCCTGTTCTGGAATTCTAATCACCCCTAGGTTATTATTCTTCATGTTTTCCCACATTAATCTTAGGCTATCTTCAAATTTTTCCATTCTTTTTGCTGATTGTCTTTGTAACTTACTAGTAACTTTCTAGTATTTTACTGTAATTTACTAGAGATTTACCTTCCAGTTCACCAATTCTGTCTTCCATTGATTCAAATCTACTTCTTTGACCTTTGAGTGTACTGTTCATTTCTGATATCTTTATACTCACTTTCTGGATTTATGTTTGCAGGTTTTTTATTGTCTCCAACTCTCTATTTTGTTTGATTGTTCTTATTGTGTTTTTATGAATTCTTCCTTGTTTTCTTAAACCTCTCTATCAATAGTTTAGTCTTACCTAAATTTCATTCTTTTGAATTCATTTTCAGGTAGTTCCAGTACCTCTTTTTCTTCAAAAAACATTCTATAGCTCTGTCTCTTGGTAATTTGTTTGAACTACCCTGTCTTGTTCTTTCATGTGAACAGAGATTGTTGTTTTTGAGGAATTTTAGTGCCATTTTATTTTTATTAAGTTGATGAATGCATGTTGGTGTATTATTAGACACTAATCAACTGCCTTCTGGTGGATATGATCAAGAGATGAACTCTGTTATTTGTTAAGTTCAGTTTTGGGTGAATTTAGCTGATGATGGTTGTTGTAGTTGATTAAGTGTATAGAAGCTGGTGTTGAATCTGGTTCAACTAGTGTGGTTGAAAATGGTATGACTGTGGTTGGGCTGTATGGCTACAGCTGCTGTTTCATGTTGGGTGAGGCAAAAAGAGAACATATTCCCACAAGAGAATAGAAGACAAAACAACAAAGCTAAAAACAAAACCCTGAAAGAAAGAAAGAAAGAAAAACAAACAGAAAAATATATAGAAACAAAAAACTAGTGGAAAAGCAAAAAACAACCACCAAAAAAGAAAGAAAGAAACAGCTGAAAATTAAGTGTAATTGTGTAGCTCCACCTAATGGATGTGTGCCTTCATAACCACCTGAGAAATTTCAAGATGGTCCTGCTGTGTGCCTCTCTGACCTATCACCAGCATTTTTATTTTTCTTTCTCCCTTTTCTACAACTCAGAAGTTTGTTCATCTGCTTCTCTTAGCGAGAGCTATCCCAGGGTTTGCCAGAATTAATTTGGAGCAGAGCCTGCTGGTGCGAGCTGTTTCTGTTGACTTCATCCTCTTTAATATGTGCCGAACCACGGTATCCAGGCAGGGCCATTCCTGTGCGTGTCTATTCTTACAGGTCTCACCTTTGGTCACCACAGGGGTGCAAGGAACCAGAAAGAAAATAAGTAGAAAGACAGAAAAATAAAAAATAACACCTTTGTCTCTATGAGTCACTGGCAGGCTTCTGAATAGGAATATCTTCTTGTTTCTCAGTATAGTCACACCTATTCATAATGCCTGCAGTGGGTCATGTTGGCTCCCCAAAACTAGAAGCCACCTCTTTTCTTGTGTCTGTTCAACTCTTTTTCCTGGTAAGTACTCAACCCACTTATTTATCTCTTTATCTAAAGCTCAGAGTTCCAGGACCATCCAAAGAATCTGTTTTGTCTGATTTTTCTTACCTTTGCTACAGAGGATCCACACAGCCTTTCTGTCTTGGCCACAACCATGCCCTACCTCCAAGACAAAAAGTCTTTACAGGAAGCTTTGCAGTCTCAAAAACCCTAAATAGGGTCACTATGAGTTGGAATTAGCTCAATGGCAGAGTGTGAGGTTTTGCACCTTATGTGTATCTATCCATGCTAAACTTATGCAAATAAGAGAGAGACACCCTCAACAACAACAACCTGACAACCAGAGAGGGGATATGGCAATATAAACCTCCAAAAAAGACAATATGTCTTGTTATTGCTAAATGCCATAAGTCAGTTCTGACTCAGAGCCACCCTTTATAGGGTTTCTAAGACTTTAAATCTTCATGGGATCAGAAAGCCTTATCTTTCTTCTGCAGAGCCACTCTTAGGCTGACTTGTGGTTCACAGTCCAATGCTTATCCTATGGAGTCACTGTGCTCCCTAATATTAGTCTTTGTTGTTGTTGTTAAGTGCCTTAGCGTCAATTCTGATTCACGGCTACCCTGTATAGAGTTTCTGAGGAGGAGCTGGTGGGTTTGAACTGCTAACTTTATCATTTACAGTCCAATGCTGATCCTGTAGCATCACACCAGGAGTCCTAGGTGGATACAAGTAAAACATCTTGTGGATTTACCATATATGAATTAAAAACATGAACAAAAACAAAACAAAATCTACTGCCATTGAAGTGATTCCAACTGGAGGAAGACATAGGCAAAAGTTTATTTTTTTTCTGTCATATAAGTTAATTAATGTAATTTTAAGTTCATAAATATCATTATTTAGAATACCACTTCTATCTTTTAGTGGGTAATGGATTTCTTTGGAAACTGAACCCCAAGCAAAACCAACTAACCAGCTGTCATCACAAAAATGGTTTTGTTTAAACCTCATAACTTTTTAAATAGTTCATTCTATTATATAAACAAGGAAACCTAGGTATTTTGATGACATATGCCTGGTAAATGGCTAAGCCAACATGCTAATCAAGATCATTCATGTCTATCTCATGTTATTCCCATTCTAAAACAGTTAACTTACATTTCATGATATAGAAAATATACTAGATTTTACAATTTTAATTTATAAAATAATTTATCATAATACTCAGATGTCATTTTTACTTGAAAATTCATCAAAAATACATCCAGTATAAACAGTCTTAAGTGAAGGGGATATTTTGATTATTTTAAGCATCTTATTTCTTGAGACTGAATTTAGTTAGTATTCAATTCTCCTTAAGAGAGATATTTATAGATTAAAACTACCTTTCCAGACTGCTGGTTTCTTTCCAAATAAAATTTCTTTTTACTTTTTTCCTCTGGCACAAGTTTCTGCATGTAACAGCAGGAATACAAATTATGTCCAAAGCACTTACGTAGTTGGCAGAAGTATTTTCTCTTCTGCTATAAATTTATCAAACATTTTTCAAAACAGTAAATCCCTGAAAACAAGGGCTGAATTCCAAATAGGATCATCATAGTCATGCCATTTGTGATGTTTTAGTTAAAAGAATCTTCAATTATCCATTGTAAAGATCCAAAGTTTGAGAGCAATAACAATTTGCCATGGGTCTGTACTAGCAGACTAATTTTCAGGCTCAGCAATTCTTTTATATTTTTAAACTTTAGGACAATTTTTCACTATGGAAATGCATTGCTAATTGGTGATCATTTCCTGCACTGATTTTTTCACTCAATCTATGAATAAGTGTGTCATTGCTGACAGTCATATCATCATCAAATCAAGAACATAATGGGACAGATGGAGGCAAAAGGAAAAGCTTGGAGGAGTCAGAAGATAAAATTGAGTGCACGAGACATCATTTATAATGTCCTTATGTGTGCAAATTCAATTAGAGGTAAAATATTGATTAGGTAGTTGATGTCACAGATAATGCATTGTGGAAAAGCAATTAAATATTTTCAATTTTTCTATATTCACAACACTAGAACAAAATTAAAGCTAAGTTAGTTAGGAAGTAAATGGTATTCATGAAGAAGTGAAATGGCTTGAGTACTTGTTTTTCACTATCAAGTATTGTGTATGCATGTAGTAAGTGCCTAATATCTGCTAGATATTCTGCCAAACAAAATGGATATAAAGATGGATACAATGAATATCCAAGACAATATCTTCTTTCAAAGAACTCACATCTCTTGAGAGCAAAGAACACACACTACTTGCCCCACTGCTCAAATTAACTCAAGTTTTTAAGATATAAAAAAAACAAACTCAAGATATGCAAATGTTAACACATTGCGATGCTAATTGGGATATTGGTGGTTTAGCATCCACCCAAGAGATTCTTGAAAAAAAAAAAAATACAGACAGTCTACTTCTGAAAAATTAGCTATAAAAACCTCTTTGGAGTACAGTTCTACTTTGACATGTTTAGGGTAGGAGGGGGTAGTGCATGAGTCAAAGTTCATTCAACAGCAACTGTTTGTTGTTGCTGCTCAATGTAACTATAACTGAGTGCTGAGACAACTCCAGCTGCCACATCTCTATTGAGCCATCAATATGAAAACCCTATCAGTATAGGAGCACACATGGCCACCTTCAATCCATGAACTGATTAATTAATACATCACCACATGCTGAATATTTGACCTTCATTTCTACACTCTGCTAGGAAATGTTAACCAGATGGAAACTTAGAGAAGGGTTTCTGGGTTCTTGGCAGTTTATCAAATGCAAAGATAACCTGAAAGAACAAATGTATGTTTGAATAAGCATTACTAAGAATTCTGAAATGCACAGGAGTCAGAGATGTGATGAAAAGTTCCAATTTATGAATATAGACATGGAAGAGAATATAAGAAATGCACACAGGAAAGGTAGTGTTTATTTCTCAGGGTACACAATAAAGAAGTCTAACAGCTGGTGAAAGCTTGGGAAAAAATAAAATCTGATATGGAACAAAAAGCAATACAGTTGGAGACCATAGATAAGAAAGTGTTCAGAATATATAAAAGAAATAAAAGAATATACTCTCCAAGGGTAAGAAAAAAGACTAATAGAGAAAAATATATAAAAATACAGGATTTTTTGTATAGCAGATTTTTAAGGAAAAAAGATGAATTAACCAGTTAATGGCAAAGTGCTATTCTGTAGAGAAAGCAGAGAACTGTATTCAAGAGTAGGATATAGATATCAATCTATATTTTATGTAGGAAGAATAATTTGAATAATCTAATAAGTGTAGTTCTTTGCTAAGGTTTTCCATTATGAAGAAGCTATAGTTCAGAAAATATATTGAAAAGACCCATCTTGAAACCAAGAAGAAAATCTTGGGATTAAATGATACTTTATTTATTTAATGGTCTCTTTTCTGACAAATGTGCATATCTAAAACAGAAATAAATTTGCCACAAAAACTTAAAAATTAAAAATAAGGCTTCTAAGCCACTAAAAGAGAGTACATAAGGTCATTTTGCATCTAACAAGCAGTTATTAGTAGAGAGCCTGACATACCTGTTGATCAATAAATAGGTGAAAAGGAATATCTGAAGTTCTCACTCCACAGCCATTTACTTTTTTAAAACTTTTCATCTGTCTTTTTAGCTCACAAGAGATTCAAGGTGGAGATAAGTTACTTGTTAAAAGCAAATAATAGCTAAATTGCAGTCACTGAATAAGAAGATGTTATTGTTAAGTGACGTCAAGTCGATTTCAATCTTATAGTAACCATGTATAGGGTTTCCAAGGAGCAGCTGGTAGGCTTGAACTATTAAACTTGTGGATAACCATTCAGTACTTATTCTAAAGGAGCAACTGGTAGGTTTGAACTATTAACCTTGTGGTTAACAGTTCAGTGCTTATTCTAAGCACCACACCAGGAACCCAAAGGACAGGATAGAAAATAAAACTTGAAAGAGCCACAAGAAAACTCTAAATCTACTGACAATATGGAGCTCTGGTAGCATAGTGGTTATGAATTGGGCTGTGAACTGTAAGGTCAGCAGTTCGAAACTACCAGCCGCTCCGTAGGAAAATGATGAGACTTTCTGCTCCCGTAAAGATTTACAGCCTTGGAAACCCTGTACAGGGTCGCTATGGGTCGGAACTCGACAGCATTTAACAACAAAAACAACAACTGACAATATTGAAATGCAGGTGCTGTTGTTAAGCGTCATTGAGTCAGTTTCAACTCATGGCAACACTCAATAGGGTTTCTGAGGAGCAGCTGGTGGACTTGAACAGCTAACCTTGTAGTTAGCAGTCCTGTGCTTATCCTATAGCACCACACCAGGACTCAGCTAGCCTTCATCTATGATGAGGTTGTGCTTTGGTAACATCATGGTAAATTGATCTTCATCTTTATACCCATGTCTAGCGACTTCCTCATTTTATTTTGGATTAGAAATTTCAGTGTCATGACATCTTTTGCTAGATATATTGTTGAGTGTATAAACAGTGCAGAGGGGATACATAGAGATAAACAACTTAGCTTCAGATTATCAATGGATACTTCTCATGGTACAAAACACTGAATAAAATCACACTGTATGCCTGGACTAAAACAAAATGAGCATTAGTGTTGTAACAATTAAGTCAGAATGATAATAGCTGTCAGATGTGTGCACAGATCTATTGTTATATATTGTTAGAGTTGAACATTACCTAACTTTATATCCAGTAAGACTCATGACACTGGAACTGACTTCACTGTAGACCAGGCAGTAGCCTGTTATACAAAAGTAGAAGTTTTTTGAATAGCATAAAACTGAACATCTGGGAGTGAATATCTGAGAAGGATAACAATAACTAATTTTTGCAGTCATACATAGATTTGCATTATCCACACATTCTTTCAATAAACATTAATGACTTGTAACTCAGTATTTCTTAACCTATTTTTTATTTTCCCTGCCTACAGAACCTTTTGAGATTTTAATTTCCTAACCACACCTTCAAAAATTTTAATACAAAAAAATGCCATTTATTGGTTTATCAGTCATGTCATTTTGATAGGGTATAGGACAACAACCATTGTTCTATACAAAATTTTTTTCATCTTTCCAAGAACCAAGTTTTGCCCCTTGGGGACAATTTTATCACCATTGAGAATGCATATTCTGTGTTCCATGTACAGCATCAAGCACTGAGGAACTTAATAAAACACAAAATAGACGATGTCTCTGCCCCATAGTGCTCATTGTATAGAGAAGTAGATAATAAATATAGGTCTGATATAACAACAAAAACAGAGCCCTGGTGGCCCAAGAGATATGTGTTCAGCTGCTAACACAAAGACTGGCAGTTCAGGTCCACCCAGAGTCTATGTGGGAGAAAGATCTGGTGATCTACTTCCAAAAATATTACAGATTAGAAAACCTATGGTAAAGTTCGTCTCTGTAACCCACTGAGCCTATCATACAATATATCACCAACAGTCAGGAAGGTAAGAGAAGGCTTCCTTGAGAAAGCAACATTGAAATGAGATATGAAGGATGAGCAGGCATTAGCTAATAAATAAAGGAAGAAAGAACATTGAAGAACAGCATGTATAAAAGTTCTGTGGCAGGATGGAGCATAGTAAGGTCAGTATGGCTGGAGCAATGAGCATGAGAAAACTCAATGTACCATAAGAATAAGGTGAAGGAATTAATGTGTAGGAGTAAGGACTATGGCACCATCAGGTTGATAATTATCTTACACAACACACAACTAAATTATTTTCCAAGTAGTCTGTTTATAAATGCTTGGAATTGTGAAAGCTGTAAATTTTACATTTGCTGTTGTTGTTAAGTGCCATGGAGTTGGTTCCGACTGCACAGGGTTTCTGACGCTGTAAATCCTTATGGGAGCAGAACGCATCAGCTTTCTCCCGCAGAACTGCTGGTAGTTTCAAACTGTTGACCTTGAGGTTGGCAGCCTGACTTGTAACCACTACACTACCAGAGCTCCTTAAAATTTACAGTACTTTTCATTAAAAATTACTGATATTTTGGGGATAGATTTCAGTTATCTAGAAAATTAAATTGCATGCTGCAAGGAATCATTAATTCTCTATAATGCCAGGGAAAACAGATATCTCTCTATTTAAAATTGAGCCAACTATTTGCAACACACGGAGTAATAAAAAATAATGAATGTACTCAACAGATGATTATTATGTTTAAGGTGCAACAAGTAGACAGGCTACCAAATAATTGATGAATGCTGATAAGAGACATAAGGTATGCCATTTTGCAATTTACAATAGCTTCTACTGAACTGATAAACTCCGTAATCCATATTTAAAGAAGCAGCAGAAATATAGTACTGCTTGCTTCAATTTTACCTATGAATAAAACTTCTCTTACATCATACAGGATATTGCCACTAGAAGTCAGACCACTGTTTTTAAGTATCTTTAATTCATTTTCTATTTGTTGGTACTTTAATAACAGAAGGTGAGTTTTAAAATTTTGGAAATTTGTTTAAATTTAAGTTTCCATTAAACGCCAAACATATTGTTGATTATTCTTTTCAGTTTGTTTGTGTGTGTGTGTAATGTGCTTATGCATTTAATGTGGAATATTAAGCTATAAAGATTTTAAAAATATTCTTTGGAGAACTTTTTTTTTTTTCTCTTTCAGATAATGTCATATAATTAAAAACACAACTGTTCTTCTTTAAGAGCAGACTGCTCTCAAATTGACACTTTTTGCTAACCAGGAAATACATAATATGAAAGAAAATTCCATGGTGGGAAGGGAGAAATCTTGAAGCTATGTTTTATTTTGTTTTACACCACTCGTGGAAAATATTACTTTGCTACCTCCTAGTTATTCAACACGTTGATTAAATAAGTTCATATAATATGATCTCCAAAAAACTTACTTCCTGCAGCTACTTTTACTTTTCAAATAAGGTAAAGGTATATAAAATAAACAGCAATTTTCTACAACCCTCAGATGGCAGAAGTACTCCCATAGGCTCTTCTGGAATACAAAGATGGGCTCCTGTATCAACTGAGACAATTCCAAGGCCATAAGTTGAAGAGCTAGATCAGAAAATATCTACCGAAAATATTCCCATAAAATCAGTCAAGATGAGGTCAAAGAAGATGTTACAAATAGCTCTGAGGTCAAAGAAGATGTTACAAATAGCTCTGAGGTCAAAGAAGATGTTACAAAGAGCTCTAGGTTAGGCCTGAGGAGACAGGGGCAAACTGAAGCACTGAAAGACCTGGCAGGAATCAGGCTGTCATCCTTGCTAATCATCTGAAAGCCCAGAAATCCATGGCCCATAGCAAAATGGTGTCTGCTCAGACTTTCTGGCACTCCTGAGACTGCACACTGAGTCAGAGGATGTGGCAAATGGTCCAGCAATTACCATTCTGGCATCTCACAAAGTAAAAACTATGGGGTGGCTTTTGTTCTATTGCCTGAGGGCCAAAGAGAAAAAGGGTGGCAGAATTTTCTTTTTTATGTATATTTCTTCACCAAATCACTTTCTGAAGCCAGTAAGAAGTTTGCAGGGTTGCAGAGGTGTGCACATTTGTGTATAAATAAAAAGGAAAGAAAAGCATGTGAAAGGAGTTATAAACAGCTCTGAATATTGCTTATTAATCTGGGATCCTGAAAATGTTTCTGAGCTTTCCTGCAGTTTCTTACCAGCTTTTATGAAGACCTTCCACTGTTTCTCTTTCTAAAAGATGCACATATTTGTAGCTACCCTCTAGGATATAGATGGCAAGTCAGTTAGAAATAGCCTTTTAGTGGAACTAAAACTACCTTGCTTGCAGGCTTTACCAAACTGAATTCTATAGCACACCCAGATATTCCAAAGGAGCCAACTATACAAAGCGAAAAGGAACAAAGCCATTTGTGTTTATACATGTGCACACTTTGAAGTCAAAATGCCATCTACTGTACTTTATGTTGTTGTTGTTAAGTGCTTTCGAATCAGTTCCGACCCATAGCGACCCTGTATAGGGTTTCTGAGGAGCAGTTGGTGAGCTTGAAACTTGCAGTTCAAATTGACTTTTTACTCCAGTTCAAAATGCCTTTGTACTCCAGTGCATTAACCTACAGAGACACATCAGGACAATACTTGATAGATAAATAGAAAGACATCTATATAGGTGTGGCACTGTAGGTTAATGTGCTAAACTGCAAAGTCAGTTTATACCACAAGATCGGTTGTTCAAGCTCACCAGCTACTTTTGTGAAACCCTATACAGCATCTCTATTGGTTGGATCTGACTCAGTGGCAATTCACAACAACAAATAGGTGCTAACAAATCAACTCATACTCTTGACAGTGAATTTGTGTGCAGTAGAATGAATGTTGCCCATTTTGTGTCATTCTCAAGATTACCGGAATGTTTCAGTGCATCAATGTGGCTACTGTTCCAATTCTGCACACCTAAGGTCTCCTTCACCCTCAATGACCTTCTACTTCACAGAGCATGAAGGCCTCCTTGAGCAGTTGATCCCTCTTTATGACCTATCCATACCTGGATAGCCAGCCAATGTTCTGCTGTTTTGCTGTAGGATAAACACTGGACTGGTTACTACAAGGTTGGCATTTCAAATCCACCAGTCACTCTTGGAAACCCTATAAAAGGTTACAGTGAGTAGGGACCAACTCAATGGCATACAATTACAATCAGAAGTCTTGGAGGAGATCACGAGAATTTCTTCCTAGTCTGTCTTAGTTTGGGAGCTTTATGGAAAGTGTGTGTGGTCTTGCTAGCATTTGAAACACTAGTGGCATAGATTCTAGCATCATACCAACATACAAGCTACCACAATATAAAACTAAAATGGGTAATGGTCATGCTAATTATTGGGAAAAAATATAATAAGAATTCAAGCAGGATTCAGAAGAGTACATGGAATGAGGGACATCATTTCTGATGTCAGATGGATTTTGGCTGAAATAAAAGAATACCAGAAAGAAACTAACTTGTGTTTTATTTATTATTAAAAGTTATTCAAGACTTCCAGTTTGGTGGTGGCAGAGGAGAGTCAAGGAGGACAGGTTCCATGGGGGAGGGGCTGAAAACCCAGAGATGCGGCTTTCACGAAACTGCACCAGAGCTCTGGATCTAGCATAAGAGTCAGGGCATCAGTTTCCCACAACTGCCAGTGGAAAAATAATGGTATAAAGGAAAACATTATGATTTAGAAATTGGTCAAGACATGGGACTCCCTCTGAGGCCATCCCACCCTGATGGAAGTCAGAGGGGAGGACTACAGCCAGACCGGCAAAGGGAACCAGTGCTAAAACCAGCACAGTGACATTTGCAAAAGAAGGTGTGGGGGTATTCTACATGGTTTTTTCTTTCCCTTCTCTTCCCTATCATGCCTTCTTTGCCCAGCCTGGATGCCTTCATGCAGGTAGGTGCACACCCCTAAAAAAGTCTGGCATTGAGACCACAATTTGCCCATGGCACAGAGAGAAAAGTCCCATTGGTCCAAGGGCAAATTCTTTGTCTGCTGATTTTGACTTCAGCCTGTGGGACTTAGCCCTAAAGTTAACTAGTGCAGGACCATTAACCCCTACCTACACAACAAGAAAAAAATCAGGTTTGGCCTGATAGACAAACCATATGAAAAATTGTAAAACCCCAGCATAAAAAGATGCAACTATTTCAAGAATTACGCTGTGCACACAGATAGTTAACTGACCTTCAGAGACAAAAATAGTAAACAATCTTTCTCCCATTAACTTCTCAATATCTATCTGCACACTTCTACGGTGGTGACTAGAGGAGAGGCCTGAGCGAGCGGACACCCCACACACTACTGGATGCTTCTACGGTGCACACACACTGCCTGTGTAGCAAGGCAACTGGACAGTCAGCCACAGTTTTATTTTTGTTTCAAAGTGGAGGTTCTTGTCTCTGCTTTTATATTGCTTCAGCTTTTAGGTATTTTGATCATACATTTCTTCTGGAGCTGGAAGCTTTTTCTCCCTACGCTACCCAAGAAGAGTCAGCAATCATGGCCATATAGACAGGTTACAAGCATATCCCATAATATTCCACCATTGAGACAAGAGCCAATAACACTGCTAAACATTACATGTGAAAAGTAAAGCCTATCTCCTGATCATATTCACCAGGAGACACCCAATAAGCTTAATAACACAACAACAAACATCCATTAAAGCATCGAAAAACCCACATAACCACTGGAAATGAAAACAAAAGATCTCAAACACACCAAACAATTCCAACACATCCAATCAAACACACCAACAAGTCCCAAAACAGAAAAGAGTAACTAAAACAAATGTGCCGGAGACAGACAAAGGTTTCTCAGAAGAGGAACAGAAGGTTCTGGAATTTCCTGAGAAATAATGCAGAAGAATGATATGGAAATAAACTCAAATGCTCCAAAAAGGGGTGGAGGAAAACAAGGAAGAAGTTAGGAAAGTACTACAAGAGCAATCAAACAAGATTGATACAGCATTGGAAACATTTCAAAACCTACAAAAAGAGGTCCAGATGATTAATAATAAAATATCAGAAATGGAAAATACACTGAGAGGGGAAAGGAGCAGAAGAGAAGAGATGGAAGCCAGAACTAACTAACTGGAAGACAAATCTCTCAATATTGCTAAGACAGAAAAGCAAACAGAAAAAAGGATAAAAAAAATCTGAACAGAGGCTAAGATTCATGCTGGATAACATGAAGGGGAACAACTAAAGAATTATTGGCATTCCAGAATAGGAAGAATCAGAGAAGTCCACAGAGGAGATAGTTGAAGAACTTCTGGAAGAAAATTTCCCTAACATCTTGAAAGATGAGAAGATAAACATTCAAGAAGCCAAATGTACCCCAGGAAGAATAGATCCCAAAAGAAAGTCACCAAGACATATAATAACCAAGCTCTCCAAAATCAAAGACAAGGAGAGAATCCTAAAAGCAACCAGGGAGAAGAGAAGTGTCACTTACAAAGGCAAGCAAATCAGATTAAGCTCTGATTCTTCAAAACAAACCATGCAGGCAAGAAGGCAACAGGGAGAGATATAAAAAACTCTAAAAGAAAAACAAACAAACAAATAACAACAACAACAAAAATTGCCAACCAAGATTTGTCTATCCAGCAAAACTATTGATCAAATACTATGGTGCAATAAAAAAATTCCAGGATAAACAAAATCTAAGAGATTTTATCAAAATCAATCCAGCACTTCAAAATATCCTAACGGGAGTTCTTTGGACTGAAAAGCAACAAGAAAAGACAACAACCAGAGATTGACAGTCGTGGCAATACCACCTGGAACTCAGTCGACAGATAGCAGAGTCCAGAATAGAACAAAACTACAACAACAAATTTAAAGGAGCTGGGAGGTCAACCGAAGATCAAAATAACAACAATGTCAAAGATGGGATAAATGTAGGAACAGAGATCCAGGTGGCGATGATATCAGGTAGATTACAGGATATAATAGAGTCTCATAATGGAGAGAAAAGTTAATAGACTATAAGGTAACCCCAAAGAAGGTTAATAATTTACAACTTACCATGAAAATGAACTTCCAATCAGAAAAAGCAAACAATAACACTAAGAAGAAACTGAAAAGAATTAGTATAAAAAGCACAAACTGAGCACAAGAAGGTATGCAGAACAAAGGAATGAATAGCACTACCAAAATATTAATGTAATGGCAACAATTAATTCATACCTATTGATTAATTCATACCATTACACTAAATGTCAATGGATTAAATGCATCAGTGAAGAGACAGACAGTGGCAGAATGGATAAGAAAACAAGGCCATTCAATATGCTGCTTGCAAGGGACATACTTTACACACAAAGACAAAAACAGACTAAAAGTTAAAGGATGGAAAAAAAATTACCAGGCTAACTGCAATAATAAACAAGCAGG
>NW_006408673.1:3953236-3955349 GCF_000296735.1 Chrysochloris asiatica
ACAGAAAACTCGCATTAGAAACCACATGGGTGATGTCACAATGGAATCAAATGAAATCAAAAGGGTTATAACAGAATACTATGAAGAGTTGTACTCCAACAAATTAGAAAACTTAGAAGAAATGGATATATTTTTAGTAAAACACAAGCTACCTAAACTTACTCAGAGTGAAGTAGAAAATTTCAACAGACCCATAACGAAATGAGAAATTGATCAGGTTATCAAAACCTCCCAACCAAAAGAGGTCCAGGCCTAGGTGGCTCCACGGGTGAGTTGTATTAAACATTCAGGGAAGAACTGTCATCAATTCCACTCAAATTATTCTAGAATATAGAAAAGGATGGAAAACTTCCTAATACTTTTTATGAAGCAAGCATAATCCTCATACCAAAACCAGGGAAGGACATCACTAAGAAAGAAAATTATAGACCAATATCTCTCATGAACATAGACACAAAAATTCTCAACAAAATCCTCGCCAACAGAATCCAGCAGCACATCAAAAAACTAATACATTTTGACCAAGTGGGATTCATGAAAGGGATGCAAGGATGGTTCAACATTATAAAAATGATCAACATAATCCACCATAAAAATAAGAAAAGAGAAAATAACCCCATGATCATATCGATTGATGCAGAAAATGCATTTGACAAAATCCAACATCCATTCCTGATAAAAACACTCAACAAAGTAGAAATTACTCAACATAATCAAGTGCATATTTACAGAACCAACAGTGTATATCACTCTCAATGAAGAGAAACTGAAAGCTTTCCCTCTCGGAACGGGTACCAGCAAGTATGCCCTTTGTAACCACTCCCATTCAATATTGTTTTGGAAGTCTTAGCTTGGGCTAGATGGCAAGATAGAGAAATTTAAAGCCTTCCAAATTGGCAAAGAGGAAGTAAAATCATCTCTATTTGCAGACAATATGATCCTATATGCAGAAAACCCCAAAACTCAGTAAAAAAAAACTCCTAGACATCATTGGAATATTCAACCAAAGTGGCAAGGTATAAGATCAATATACAAAAATCAGTTGGATTCCTCTATACTAAAAAATGACAGCACTGAAAAGGACATTAGGCAAGCAATACCATTTACAGTAGCCACCCAAAGTATGAAATATTTATGATAAATGTAACCAGAGAAACATAAGGCTTATACAAAGAAAATTACATAACACTACTACAAGAAAACAAAAAAGAGTTACAGAAGTATAAGAACATACCATGTTCCTGGATAGGAAGACTGCACATCTTGAAAATGTCAGTACTGACCAAAGCAACTTACAGATATAATGCAATCCAAACCCAGATTCCAACAACATTCTTCAAAGAGAAGGAAAAGGCAACTACAAATTTTATATGGAAAGAAAAGAGACCCAGGATAAGCAAAGCACTGCATAAGAAGAAGAACAAGATTGGAGGTCTTTCACTTCCTAATTTCAAAATTTTCTACATGGCTACGGTAGTCAAAACAGCCTGGTAGCGGTACAATGAAAGATACATTGATCAATTGAACAGAATCAAGAATCCAGAAATTAACCCATCCACATACAGCCAACTGATTTTCCAACAAAGTACCTAGGTCTATTGCATGGGGAGGAGGTAGTCTCTTTAACAGATGGTGCTGGAGGAACTGAAAAGCGATATGCAGAAGATTGAAACAAGACCTCACATCCTATACAAAAATGAACCCAGCATGGATTAAGGACCTAAATGTGAATCCCAAAATTATGAAGGTCATCAATGAAAAAATAGGGACATATGTGGGGGCTCTAATTCAGGGCATACACAGACTACCAAACATTTTGAAAATGACACAAACAAAAGTAGACAAAATAGATGATTGTGACATACTAAAAATTAAAAACTTATATGCATCAAAAGACTTCACCAAAAGAGTAAAAGGGGAATCCAGAGAATGGGAAAAAATCTTTTGCAACAACACATCAGACAAGTGATTAATTTCTAAAATATATAGAAAACTACAACACCTCTACAAGAAAAAGACAAATAACCCAATTACAAAACAGGCACAGGACACAAACAGACACTTCACCAAGGAGAAGACGTGGGCAGCCAACAAATATATGAAGAAATGTTCA
>NW_006408673.1:3955639-3956238 GCF_000296735.1 Chrysochloris asiatica
GTTGGTGGGGTTGCAAAATGTTCCAACCACTCTAGAAAGCACTATGGTGCTTCCTCAGAAGGTTGGAAATAGAAATACCTTATGATCCAGCAATTCCTCTACTTAGTATTTACCTACAAGGAATACCAGCCATAACATGACTAGATATATGCACACCAATGTTCATAGCAGCACTATTTACAAAAGCAAAAAGGTGGAGACAGCCTAAATTCCTATCCATTGAAGAATGGATAAAAAACTCTGGTACATACACACAATGGAATACTATGCTACTTTGAAGACAAACAAGGAAACTGTAAGCCACAGCATAACACGGATGAACTTTGAGGACATTATGGTGAGTTAAATTGTTGATGTTGTAGTTAGGTGCCATCGAGTTGATATTGACCCATAGTGACCTTATGCACAGCAGAACAAAACACTACCCGATCCTGGGCCAACCACACTATTGTTGCCATGCTTGAGTCCATCTATGCAGCCACTTGGCCAATCCATCTTGTTGGGGTCTTCTGCTTTTTCTCTGACCCTCCACATTACCAAACATGATATCCTTCTCCAGTGAATGGTCCCTATTGACAATATGTCCAAAGTATGAGAGA
>NW_006408673.1:3957490-3960358 GCF_000296735.1 Chrysochloris asiatica
TTTGGTACAGTAACTCTGTGTATTCCTTCCATCTTCTTTTGATGCTTTCTGCATCATTCAATAATTTGCCCAGAGAATCTTTCAATAATGAAAGTTGAGGCTTGAATTTTTTCTTCTGTTCCCCCAGCTTTAGCAATGCTGAGCATGTTCTTCCTTTTTGGTTTTCTGATTCCAGAACTTTGCACATTTTATTGTAATATTTGGCTTTATCTTCTTGAGTTGATCTTTGAAATTTTCTGTTCAGCTCCTGGACCTCCTCGTTTCTTCCATTTGCTTTAGCATCTCTACAGCTGGAAAGCAAATTTCATTGTCTCTTCTGACATCCATTTTGACCTTTTCCTTCTTTCTTTTCTTCATTATGACTTTTTGCTTTCTTCATGTATGATGTTCTTGATGTCATCCCACAACTCTTCTGGTCTTCGGTCTTTAGTGTTTATTGTATCTAATCTTTTCTTCAGATTCTCTCTCAATTCAGGTGGTCATATATATTCAAGGTCATATTTTCGCTCTTGTAGACTTGTTTTCATTTTCTTCAACTTCAGTTTGAATTTGCATATGAGTAATTGATGGTCTGTTCCACAGTCTGCCCCTGGCCTTGTTTTCACTGATAATATGGAGCTTTTCCATCTTCTCTTTCTGAAGATGTAGTCAATTTTATTTCTATGTATTCTATCTGGTGAGGTCCATGTGTATAGTTGTATGTTATGCTATCTACAGAAGGCATTTGCAATGAAGAAATCATTGGTTTTGCAGAATTCTATCCTGCATTCTCCAGCATCATTTCTATCACCAAGGCCATGTTTTCCAACTACTTATCCTTTCTCTTTGCTCCAAAAAAGGAGCAAATTAAATTAGTCAGTCACAAAAGAAGAAATACTGCATAGGACCATTATTGTGAAATACTAAGAAAAAGAACCCACCCCAAAGGGGAGAAACAAAGAAAAACTATATATATAATTGCTGGTCACCAGGATGTATGGGGTGAGAAGAGTGTAGGAAGGAAGAAGAACATAGAGCACAGGGTAGGGAATAGACACAGGAGATCTTGGGTGCTTTGGGGGGCGGGGGCAGGCAATACACAAGAAGGGGGAGGGGAATAGAAGAACAAGGTGGAATGCGAGAACAGTTAGGCAGTTCACATGGTCTAAGTGAGATAGAGGTAAATAATGATGTATGCACAACCTTGGAATAACAGGGCTTTGGGATTCAGTATATTAGGTATGGTTTTAAAGTGTAAATGAGGGGAGTAATGTTAAGATGCTTTGCTGTCTTTTGAATCTTTGTCTCTCTTGCCTATCATTGTGAAATAGACACTTGAAGGCTGGGGAAAGGAATACTCAAATCACAATAGAAAGCTGGTGAGCACGTCTTCAGCCTATAACTGATTGGAATACCTTAAAGGGGGCTAGAAATTGCCCAGTGAAAGAGAACTCCTGTGGAGTTTGTGCATTGCATAAGAACATAGGTGGAAACCAGAATCCCATACAGAATAGTCTGAATTAGGTAATTTCCACTGGAAAGGACAAGTAGACCAGCCTAGATTAGCTAGAATAATAGAAGATACTTCATGAAGAAAGGCCAGCAAGAAAAATCAGAAACAATAATGGCAGTATTATGGATTGCTACAACAAGTAAGATGTTTTCCTGGGAGCAATCAAGGCAAGTGGTTGGGTCCCCTCAGAGCAAACTACCTTCCAAGACTAAGACTCAAGGGGAATACTCTAGCAGGCATGTGATCTGGCTGGTGACCACGTTGGTCACCAATAAGGGGAAGAGTGGAGAAAAATGGCAATGAGGTTGGGAACTAAGTCTGACTACATTCAATAGACTCCTGTGAACATGAAAGGAAACCTGGAAGGCCAGCATTTACAGCAAGACCCGGGGACTCCTGGGCCCAGAGGTAGTGACGTGGCCACAGAGCAATAGAGCTGAGAATGAAATGTCCAGCTGATGTGAAGTAAGGGGAGATCCACAAAAACACCCATACTTGCAGATAGTATCCACTTGACATGGCTTCGATGGCTGGATGATCAGAAGTCCTCTAGAAGAAGAAAGACGAGGGAAGCAGAAGCAAAAAAAAAAAAAGTGTAATAACCCACTACAATTTGATGAACTTTACTCAAGCTGGAGGAATTGAAAAAATTCACGTCTTGACTTTCGTTATTAAAAGATTCTCTGGGCAAATTATTGAATGATGCATAAAGCATCAAAAGAAAATGGAAAGAATACACAAAGTCACTGTACCAAAAGGAAATGATTAATGTTCAACCATTTCAAGAGGTAGCTTATGATCAAGAGCCAATGATACTGAAGGAAGAAGTCCAAGGTGAATTGAAGGAATTGGTGAAGAAAAAGGAATTGGTGAAGAACAAGGCATTGATGGAATAAAAATTGGAATCTTATAAGAATGTGAGGCGGCACTGGAGGCACTCACTCATCTCTGCCAAGAAATCTAGAAGACAACTATTTGGCCAACTGATTGGAAGAGATCCATATTTGTGCCCATTCCAAAAAGAGGTGACCCAACAGAATGAGGAAATCATCAGACAATCTCTTTGATATTTCATGCGAGTAAAGTTATACTAAAGGTAATACAGAAATGGCTACAAGCATACATTGACAAAGAACTTCCAGAGGTTCAAGCCGGATTCAGAAGAGGACATGGAACGAGGGATATCATTGCTGATGTCTGATGGATCTTGACTGAAAGCAGAGAATATCAGAAAGTTGTTTACCTGTGCTTTATTGACTATGCAAAGGCTTTCGATTATGTGGATCATGACAAGCTATGGACAACATTGCAAAGTATGAGTATTCTGGAACACTTCATTGTGTTCATGAGGAATCTGTACCTGGGCCAAGAGACAG
>NW_006408673.1:3960936-3971610 GCF_000296735.1 Chrysochloris asiatica
ATTGATGCTTTTGAGTTATGGTGTTGGAGAAGAATATTGAAAGTGCCATGGGCTGCCAAAAGAACCAATAGATCCGTTTTGGAAGAAATGCTCCTTGGAGGCCAGATGGCCAAACTTCGTCACTCATACTTCGGACATATTGTCAGGAAGCACCAATAACTGGAAGAGAATATCATGCTTTGTAAGGTAGCGGGTCAGAGAAAAAGGGGAAGACCCCCAACGAGATTGATTGGCCAAGTGGCAACATCGATGGTCTCAAGCGTGGCAACAGTAGTGTGATTGGCACAGGTTCAGGCAGTGTTTCATTCTGCTGTTCATAGGGTCGCTGTCAGTCGGTACCAATTTGATGGCACCTATGAACAAGAACAACAACAACCTATACGTATGGATGTAATAGCTTAAAAAAGGGAACAAACCTTTACTGCAAGGATCACTCCCACCCTCTCAGTACACAGAGTTGACAGAGATGGGCTACTTAGACCTTGCTTACCCAAAATGGGGCGGGGAGGGGGGACTATAAATGCAAGAAGTGACTCGCTTACAAGCTATCAAGAGGGAGCCTAGTTCCACTGAATGATTTACAATCTGTTGGGACTGGGCTGGCGAAAGGAATGGGGATAAGACTCTTGTGTTGATAATAGTGAATAATTGCCATCAGGACTGACTGTGAGGGTCAAAAATGTAGACATAGATGCTTTTTGACAATAGGATGGAAGTGATTGATTTAGCAGCACAGGAGCGGAGGTCCTTGGGATCTTTAAATGACAAGAGCTGAGAGTGTGACCCTACCCAGAGAGACAGCAATGCCAGTCATGGAGACAGAGTTGATGACGTGGACAGATGGAGTGACTGGGGACACGGGACTCAGGGAGGGAGAGGGGCTGTATGTTGACAGCTGGTGGGGGGGCGCATTGTGGGGTGTATCCTTTGGCTATTTGATAGAGGGGATTGTAATCATTGCAATGAAATGAAATATGATTGGATGAATGTAAAACTGATACTCTCCCATGAAAACCTACCTAATTCACAATAAAAACGTAAAAAAATAAATAAATAAATCACTCAACTGTGTGGATCATAACAAGCTATGTATAACACTGTGAAGAATGAAAATTCAAGAACACTTAACATGCAGTACCTGCACATAGAACAAGAGCCAATCATTTATTTAAACAGACCAAAAGGATACTGAATAGTTTAAAATAAGTAAAGGTTTGTGTCAGGATGTATCCTTTCACCATACTTATTCAGTTTGTATGCTGAACAAATAACCCAAGAAGCTGGACCATATGAGAACTGTGGTATCAGGATTGTGGGAAGACTCATTAACAGTCTGTGATATGCCGATGATACAACCCTTTATGATGGAAGTAAAGAAAATTTGAGGCACTTGCTGGTGAAGATCAAAGACTACAGCCTTCAGTATAGATTATAAGTTGATGTAAAGAAACAAAAATCTCCAAACCTGGGCCAATAGATAATATCATGATAAATGGAAAAGCAGTCCAGAAATCAAATGATTTATTGCATTAGGGGCGTCTTCTGCAAAAACAAAACAACAGAACTCTTTTAAAGTAATAAAGGGCAATGTCTCACTTTTATGACTAGAGTGTGTTTTTGATCCAAGCCATGTTATTTTAACTCATCTCTTATGCATGCAAAAGTTGGTCTATGAACAAGGGAGACAGTAGGAGAAATTAAGAATTTGAAGTATGGTGTTGGCGAAGAATATTGAAAATACTATTAACTGCCAAAAGGACAAGCAAATCTATATTGGAAGAAGTGCAGCCAGAATGTTCTTTAGAAGGGAGGATGGTGACATTTTATCTCACATATATGAGTATATTATGAGGAAGGATCAGTCCCTGAAAAAGGATATCACCTTTGGTAACATCAAAAAAGAAGAAATCCCCCAATGAGATTGATTGGCAAAGTGGCTGCAACAATAAGGTTAGATATACCAAGGATTATAAGGAAAGTGCAGGACTTGCCAGTGTTTAGTTCTGAGTTGGAATCAACTATCATCACATAAAAACAACAATTTAACAATCTCCTAAATTATTAAAATAAATATAATCCTCTATTTCTTAAGCTATGTATAGATACATCGTTATATCTATCTATCTATCTATCTATCTATCTATCTATCTATCTATCTATCTATCTGTCTGTCTTTTGCAATACCCACTGGCTTGTAACTGAAATTTTGTATTTTAATCAAGAAAGCAAATGACATATGGCATTGGGCAAATTTGCTGCACAAAACTTCTTTAATGTGTAAAAGAGCAAAGGTGTTACCTGACTCATAGTGGTTTTAGTTGTCTCATATACATGTGAAAAATGGACAATGAATAAGAAAGACTGAAGAAGAATTAATGCATTTTAATTATGATGTTTGGAAAGAGTATTGAATATACTATGGACAGCCAGAGAAGGAACAAACATGTATTGCAAGATGTATAGCCAGGGTGAAAATGCAAGATGATGGACTAGACAGGCCACCAAGACCTGAGAAACAAAATAAAACAGATAATCATTCTGGAGCCCTAAGCTTCAAGGAAAAGGATAAAGAAGTTTATCAAATACTTATTAGAAAAATAAAAACAATCTAAACAGTGAATAAGAAGACATGCAACAGTGAACTGTTAACTGCTCTGGAACAATGTGGCCCCTTTGAAATAATGCAAGTGATGTTCCAGTTGAGGCAGGACACAAATAACCTATTGTCCTAGGACTGCATCAACACTCACAGCTGTGGTCAGTTACCAAGAGGGTATGACCTTCCTTTAGACTCCAATCCTACTCAAGAGCAGAAGTGTGGTCACTCCCCAACACTACCCACCTGGTTGATAATGATATCGTCCCATTCTATCCATGATACCTTTCCATTCTATCCATCTGATATCAGCAAGATTCACTTTCACTTGGCAGGCAGAGAACATTACCATGGACCAAGGGCTCCACCTAACTACCACTCCAATTTTCTTTTTTTTCTTTTTCTTTTACTCTTTTCTTTCTTTGTTTCCCTTCCCTCTTATTATTTTTTTCTTTTTAAAAATCTTCCATCCCTTTAAAAATATTTTCTTGTACTTATTTCTGGGAGTCATCAACATATATATACTAACCACCCATATTCTTCCCTAATGTCCTGAGACATCAACCATTGGACAAGTACAACCACCCACTCCTGTACCATTTTATCAACAACAGATGGCAGCCAGTAACAGTTTAATCTGCCCTCAACTTCTTGACATGAACAATGAACAGAGTGCTACACACAACTACTCCTAATCTCTACCACATCCACCAGGAGACAGATGATGAGTGCCTAAATTCTGTCAAGCTAGCAAGAGAGTAGCATGCCTGGCCTACTCACAGAATATATCAAAACAAAATAAATCAAAAACCTGGGCAAAATACACCAACATACAATCACTAATTGAATGAATTTAATACAAATAGAACACCACAACTATGTCTTGGAGACAATAGATAGCTTCTGTTCACAAAAAGAAGCAAGACAAGATACTCAAATAAATGACCAAAAATACAGAGCCAGGAAAATGTACCTCAGAAAGGAATTGTATGGATTTTCCCAACAAGAAATTTAAAAAGAATTATACTGAGTGTCTTTCAACAAATTAAGAAAGAGATCAAAGTAAACAAAGATAACACAAAGGAATCCATAATTATTATCAAGGAAAACACAGGCAAAATTCTAGAATTCAAGAAAACGATACAAGAATAAATTGAAAACATAAAAGGGAAATTTAAAACCATCCAAAAAAAGAAAAAACAAGTAGAAATACAGAAGATTAATACTAAGATTTCAGAAATAGATAAATCCTTGAATGGAAGAAGGAGCAGCACTGCATCAATGAAAGACATAATTAGTTACATTCATCTCATTAGATGAATAATCAAAAAAAGAAGGAAAAAATAAAGATAGTTGAGGAATTATGTGGGACAACATCAAGATAAATAATTTACATTTGATCAAAATTCCAGAACAGAAAGAGACAATAAAAAGCACAGATAAAATTGTGTAAGATTTGTTGAAAGAAACCTTCCCTAATATCATGTAAGATGACAAGATATGTACTCAAAAAACTCAATCAATTCCAAATAACATAGAACTCCCAAATGAAAACCAACAAAATATATCTTAATTAAATTTCCAACATCAAAGAAAACATTTAAAAAGTAGCTTGGGAAAAATGAAATGTTACCTACCACAGAGAACCAATAGTATTAAACCCTGTTTTTTCAGCAGAAACCATGAGTCAATAGGCAATGAATTGACATATATGAGGACAAAACCCTAATAGGAAAAATATGCAAACCAAGAATTGCATAGTTAGCAAAAAATGTCTGTCAATTATGTTGGGGACTGTAGGACATTTTCAAATAAACAGATATCAAGTGAATTTGTACACAGCAGGCCAACCTTATAAGAAAAACTAAAGGGAGTTCTTAATACAGAGAACCAACAAAGTAGACAACAACTTGATATTAAAACACAAAGTACTACCCGGAAATCAACCCAGTTATAAAAATAGCCAAAATAAAACAAACCAATAAGACTAAAAATAAGATACTAGAGACAACAATTGGTAAATGAGGTCAATTACAAAGCATAAAGAAGGAATAAATTATGTGGTTACAGCACTTCCAAATAGAGAGGAAGTAAAATCATATAGAATGTACTGTTTTAAACTTGGGAAGAAAATAATATATTGCTGGGTAAATTCTGGTGTGGCACTGTGGGTTAATATGCTGAATTGTAATGATCAGTTTGAACAGTAAGGTCAGAGGGTCAAGCTCACCAGCTTCTCCTTGGAAACTCTATACAGGGTCAATATGAATCAGAACCAACTCAAAGGCCCTTGACAACAACACAAAAACAGCAATTATGAAAATAAGAAAGAAAATTATGAAGATCTAGTAATCACTATGATAACAATGAAGGAAATGAGAAGAAAACCATTAAACAAACTTAACCCAGCACAGAAGAAATATATGGTACAAAGTAATCATCAGTACTGGACACAAACACACCAAACACAACAAAATGATGGCACTAAATTTATAACAATAATTATTCATTGCAAATACTCTTTTTTCCCTAGAACATAAACAAAAACTTTGCCAGTAGATATCATGGAGTGGAATACACATGATGAATCAATTTGGTTATATATGTCAAAGAATTCTGGGTATGGTTCTGTAACCACACCAGATAAGCACTGAACCACAAAGTCAGAGATTCAAACTCACTGTCCACTCCTCAGAAACCCTATATAGGGTTGCTATGAGTCAGAACCGACTTGACTACATATAACAACATATATATCAAAAGAGATAGTACAGAAACTCGGTATCATCAGTCTGAACAAGCCAAAGGGCAGCTGCAAACAATCAATTGCTCATATGTAAGTTCATGTTGAAGCTAAAGAACACTAAAACAACTCTGCTAAAGCCAAAGTCTGACACTGAACATTTACCACATGAATTTTGACATCATCTCAGGCATGCATTTGACTCATTGAACACAGGTGAAGGAAAACCAGATGACTTGTGGGATAGCACCAAACACATCACAAAAGAAGAAAACAAAAGTTCATTAAAATGCCAGTAAAGAAAGAAAAGACAAATAGATGTCTGAAGACACTCTGAAACTAACTCTTGAACCTAAAGAAGCAAAAGCAACTAGAAAAATGATGAAGTCAAAAGCTTCACATAAGCAGCTCAATAAGACAAAATTAAGGATTAACTGAAACGTGCATAGAACTGATGTTATTAAACCAATACAGAATAACTCATTCAGCATTTTTCAAGGTGAAAGAACTAAAGAAAAATTCAAGCCTCTAGTTGTAATATTGAAGAATTCTATGCTCAAAATGTTGAATGATTAAGGAAATATTAAACAGGATGGAAAGAATACATAGAGACACAGTACCAAAAATAACTTGTTTATGCTCAACTATTTAGGAAAGTAGACTATGATTAAGAACCGATGGTATTGAAGGAGAAATTTCAAGCTGCATTGAAGCCATTGGTGAAAAAAGATTCCAGAAATTGATGGGATACCAACTGAAATGGATGAATCACTGGAATCTGAAAGATAGCTACCCAGTCAACCAAATTGAAAATACTCATATTTGTGTCCATTTCCAAGAAAGATGATTCAACAGAATGTGGGAAGTGTTAAACACTATAATATCACATCCAATAAAATCTTGCTGAATATAATTTAAAAATGATTGCAGCAGTACATCAACAAGGAACTGACAGTAATTCAAGCCAAATTCATAAGAGGAGATAGATTAGAGAAAGCATTGCTGATATCATATGAATTTTTGTTAAATGCAGAGAATATCAGAGGGATATATTTCATAATTAATATGTTCAATTAACTATGTAAAGACCTTTGACTGTATGAATCATAAAAATTCTGCACAACTTTGAATAGAATGGGAATTCCAAAACACTTAATTGTTCTCATGCTGATCATATAATAGAGTGAGAGTCAGTCTTTAAACAAAACAAGCGATAGTGGTTTAAAATAAGAAATGATGTACATCAGGGTAGGATCCTTTTGCCATACTTATTCAATCTGTATGCTGAGGAAATAATCCAAGAGGATTATATGAAGAACATGAAATTAGGACTAAGGGAAGCCTCATTTAATCAATGGTAATATGAATATGAAACAACGTTGCTTGCTGAAAGAGAAGAAGACTTGAAGCACTTGCTGATGAAGATCAAAGACTACAGGCTTCAGTATACATGACATCTCAACATTAGGAAAACAAAAATTATCTCACAACTGAACCAATAAGCAACATCACAATAACAGGAGAAAAAGTGGAAGCTGTGAAAGATTTCACATTACTTGGATTCACAATCAATGTCCATTGAAACAGCACTTAGGAAAATAAATGATATATTGCATTGGGCATATCTGCTGCAAAGGATATGTTTAAATTGTTGGAAAGAAAAAAATACAAGACATACTTTGAAGGCTAAGGTACCCCAACCCATGCCATGGCATTTTCAATGCTTATTATTCATGTTTCAGCTGGACAATGAATAAGGAAGACCAAAGAAGAGTGGGTGACTTTGAATAATTGCACTGATAAAGAATATTGAATATGCTGTGGACCTCGAGAGAAATGGACAAATCTGTCTTGAAAGTACAGAATTCTCCATAAAGGCAAAGATGGCAAAACTTCATTTTTTGTACTTTGGGCATGTCAATCAGGAGGGACCAGTCCCTAGAGAAGAATATCATGCTTGATAAGGTAGAGGATCAACAGAGAATAAGTAGATCCACAATGAGAAAGCTACAACATTGGCTACAACGTTGGGCTTAAGTATAGGAACAATTGTGAGGATAGCACAGAGCACAAGACCCCAAAGTATTTCATTCAGTTTTGTACAGTTTCTATTAGTCATAACTGAATCTATAGAACCTAACAACCTAACAAAATAGGTGAAAAAAAAATTAAAATGGATAAAAGATTAAATCAAAGGAGGATATCACAAAAAAAAAGAAAGCACAATATACTGAAACTATTGAGACTCAACAAAAGCCGTGTTAGAGCACAATTTACAGCAACAGACATGCATCAAAAAAGAAGAACAAAAATCAGCACTTTAACCTAACATTTTCAGGAATCATTAAAAGCACAGGAAAACAAGCTTACAGTCACTAGAATAAAGGAAATAGTAAAGATTACAGCATAAAGAAATGAAATAAAATAATAGAAAGAATAAATTATACTAGAAATTGGTTCTTTGAGAAGGCTCATTGATAAACCACCAGCAATCAAAGGAAAAACAAAGGAAAAGGGGAAGATGCAAATATCACCAATAAGAAATGGTTAACATTACAGCATAAACATTAGAAATAAAAGGGATAATAATAGAACATTGTAAAAAACTGTATTCCAAGAAATTTAACCACTCAGATAAAGTGGACTAACTTCTAGAAACACATGCCTGGTGTGGTGATATAGGTCAACCACAAGCTGCTCTTCAGAAAACCTATACAAGGTCGCTGTAAGTCAAACCTACTCAACGGCACTTAACAGCAACAATACAAAAAATTGTACCACAAGAAGTTTTAAAATCCAGATGAAATGGACTAATTTCTAGAAACACACTATTTACTCAAATTAACACAATCTATAAAGTTTGAACAGACACATAAGCAAAGAAGAAATTGTTGTTGATATTAGGTGTCCTTGAGTCAATACTGACTCATAGCAACTCTATGCTCAACAGAATGAAACACTGTCGGGTCCAGGGCCAATTTCATAATTGTTGCTAACTCTGAGCCCATCACTACCTCCACTGTGCCAATCCATCTCTTTGAGAGTTTTTCTTTTTCTCAGACCTTCCACTTTACCAACTATAAAAAAGTTCTCAGAAAAGTAAAATTCTGGCCTAGACAAATTTACAAGAAAATTCTACCAACTATTCAGAGAAAAGTTTATGCCAGTTTTATTAAAATGACTCCAATACATAGGAAATTATAGAATATTTCTAAGTTAATTCTATGATGGCAAGCATACCTCTAATACTAAAACCAGTCAAGGATATCACAAAAATAAAAAACTATAGGTTAATGACTCTCATGAAAAAAGCTTTGATAGCATAGTAGGTTACAAGTTGGGCTGCTGCCACAAAGTCAACAATTTAAATCTACTATTTGCTCTGGTAGCGTAGTGGATACAAGTCGGGCTGTGAACCTCAAGGTCAGCAGTTGGAAACTACCATCTGTTTCATGGGAGAAAGATGAGGCTTTCTGTTCCCGTAAAGATTTACAGCCTCAGAAGTCCTGTGCAGGGTTGCAATGAATCGGAATTGACTCCACGGCACACCACCACTACTTCTTTCTGCTCCCATAAAGATTTATGTCCTCGGCAACCCTATTGTTTTTGTTGTTAATTCTGTTAATGCCGTTGAGTTGATTCCGACTCATAGCGACTCTATATAGGGCTTCTGAGGAGCAGCTGGTGGTTTGAACTGCTGACCTTGTGGTTCACAGTCCAGTACTGACCCTATAGCACCACATCAGAAGTCCTGGAAATCCTAGACAAGGTCGCTATGAATTGGAATTAACTCCTTAGTACATAATCACCACTGCTACTATTTCTCATTAATATAGATGTAAAAATTCTAAACAAAATCAATCAATAGAATCCCACAATATAAAAAAAAAAAAAATGTGCCATCATGAAATGAGATTAGCACTAGGTATATGGGATAGTTCAATATTAGAAAAACAGTCAGTGTAATCTACTGCATAGATAAAATACAGGAAAAGAATGTCATGACTAAGCATATCAAGAGATGTAGAAAAGGAATTTGATGACTACAACATCCATTCCTATTAAGGATTCTTGGTGTGGTTCCATAGGATCAGCACTGAACCCCAAGGTCAACAGTTCAAACCCACGAGATGCTCCTTGGAAACCCTAAACAGGGTCACTATGAGTCAGAACTGACTTTACTATACTTAACAACAACAATTCCTATTAAAATGTTCAGAAGAATAGGAAAAGAATGAACATTCCTCAAAATAGTTGAGGATGACATCAAGAACATCATACAGGATGAAAGTCACAGGAAAGAAAGGAAAGACAAATTGATGCAGCACTCATCTATGTCAAAAATTTGGGAAGACAGCAACCTGGTTAACTGATTGGAAGAGTCCTTGTTTGTTGCCCATTCCAAAGAAGTGTGACCCAACAGAATGCAGAAATCATTGAACGATATTTTACATGCAAGTAAAATTTTGCTTAAGATAATTCAAAAACAGTTACAGTAATCTACTGAAAGGCAGTTGCTAAAAGTAAACCCATCCATCTATGAACCACTGATATTTGAAAAAGGCCAAAACCAATTGAATGAAAAGATAATCTCTTTAACAAATGGTTCTGGCTAAACTACATCTATCTTTCAGAAAAATATAATAAGATCCATATGTCACACTATATACCAAAACTAACTCAAGATAGAAAAAATCCTAAATTTAAACCTAATTCCACAAAAGTCATTAAATATAAACAGGGACTCTGAAGCTGTAATACATCTTAAATATAATATGAAATATAACTAAAAGTGTAGAAACAGCAGAAGACAAGCTAGATGACTAGGATCTCCTAAAAATTAAACATATATGTGCATCAAAAGTTTCTACCAAAAAATTAAACAGAGACCTACATATTCAGAAGATTTTTTTTGGCAATGACATGTCAAAAGAGAGACTAATCTCTGAAATTTATAGAATTCTATGTCTCAAAATAAAAAAATAATTTAATTAAAAAATTGGCAGATGGCATAACAGAATCTTCAACAAAGAAGATGTTCAGGCCACCAATGAGCATGAAGAAATGCTCAGGATAATAAGCCACTCTAGAGATGCATATCTAAACAACAATATATCATATCATCTCAACCAAACATTAACAGCAAAGTTAAAACACAAAAATCAGAAAACAGAAAATGCTGGTAAGGGTGTGGAGAGACTAGAATCCTCATATACTGCTGGTAGGACTTGAATATGGTACAAACACTGAGAAAAATGTTATGACACGTCCTTAAAAAGTTGGAAATAGAAATACTATACTACTCACAATTCCTCTACTCAGTATATAACCTAGA
>NW_006408673.1:3971710-3991818 GCF_000296735.1 Chrysochloris asiatica
TAAGATGGAAACAACCTAAGTGTCCATCAATGATGAATGGAAAAACAAACTATGATACAGACACACAATTGAGTACTATAAAATGGTGAAGAATAGTGATGAATCTGTGACATAGATGACCCTGGAGGACATTATGCTGAGTGCAGTTGTTGTTGTTAAAAGTGCTGTCAAGTTGGTTCCAATTCTGAGCAACTCAGTAGATGGTTTCCAATGAGTGGCTAATGTGTTTGAACTACCAGCCTTGTCGTTAGACTTCTAGTGCTTACTCCCACAGGTTTAAAACATTAGGTTAGTCATTTACAGAGGGAAAAATATTGTATGAGACAATTACAATAAAAAGTGAAGAAAAGATTTCCACTCAGAAAGAAATATTCTTTGATGGTTACAAAGGGACAGGAAAGAAAGAGAAGTCAAAGCACTAACTAGAAATTAGATACATATTAGCTTGGATGAAGGGAAAGGCTATATTCAAGAAAGAGATGATGAGCACAAAATGAACAAGGCAAAGAAGGACACTGGGAGGAGCACAAGAGTTCAAGGAAATAGAGATAAATACTATTACATACACAATCCTGCAATAACAATAATAACAATAATCTACAAGAAAATCCATAGATAGATTTGAAAGTGAACAGGTTTGGCAAAGTGTATTTGACTCTACCCATGAAAATAAATATATATTTGACAGAAGATATTTCTATATATTTCTTACTAATAAATACACTAACATGTAGCCATTCGACACTAACATGTAGCCATTCGACACTAACATGTAGCCATTCGACACTAACATGTATTTATTAGTAAGGCAAATATATCCATGAATACATAGAATATGTTGTAGTTGTTAAATACTATCCAGTCGATTCAGGGGGAATATTTATGACATTTTTTTAGGCATAACCAAATATTTAATGGAAGGAATCACCAGGCCTGGGAGCTCAGGATCATAGTGTTGGAGAACATCAAGGTTAATTGTCGCAAAATAGCCCATAAAGAAAATGTTTAACATCCTATTTTGATGAATAGCAATTGGAATGTTAAATGCTTATGAGCAGCCATCTAAGGTGCAGCTATTGGTTTTTCCCTGTCTGGAGTAAGGAAGAGTACAGAAAATCAAAGACATATAAGTAGCATAGTGGTTACGAATCGGGCTGCGAACCTCAGGGTCAGCAGTTCGAAACTACCAGCTGTTCCGCTGGAGAAAGATGAGGCATTCTGCTCCTGTAAAGATTTATAGCCTTGGAAACACTGTACAGGGTTGCTATGAGTTGGAACCAACTCCACGGCACATAACAACATGGCAATATTTGGTACAAAGGACTAATGGACCATGAGAACTTCAGCCTCCATGACCCTGATACCAGAAGAACTAGATGGTGTCTGGCTACCAATACAAAACATTCTTATTTGAAAAGATCCTGGATAGAATGGGGAGGGGGAGGGGGGCGGAATGTAGAAAAAATAATCAAGATAATAAAGAAGACCAGGTTACTGGTCATTTAGAGATTAGTGGAACCCCTGAATCTATGGCCCTTGGTTACATTTCAAGCCTGGAATTTAACTCATCTCAGTGACTCAATTTTAGCAAAACAATAGACAAGATTGTACGGTGAACTATAATATCAGGGAGGTATTCAATTTTTAAATAGTCAACCACATGAGAGAAAAAAAATCTACCTAAAGACAAAGTTCAGAAGGCAAGATGGGATAGGAAAGAAGGACTAATAGAAATGGTCAACCAAAGAAGGAAGTGGAAAAAAGAGTGGTATTACAACGTGGGGATTACAATCAATGTCAAGAAACAAACTGAAAATGAATTGCTGAATGGAAAACTAACTTGCACAATAAATACCACTTGGACTAAAATAAAAGTTAAAAATAAAAGTACAGCCAGAATACTGTCAGGTGTGAGGATGTTGAGACTTCATTTTAAGTACTTAGACAAGCTATCAGTAGAAGGACATCATGCTTGGTAAAGTAGAAGATGAGTGAAAAATAGTAATATCCTCAATGAGATGGATTGACAAAATATGGATGCAACAATGAACTCAAACAAAAAATGCGAACATGATTCATGATGAGGTAATATTTAATTCTATTGTACATAGGGTTACTGTGAGTCAGAACTGACTGGATTGCAGTTTACAACAAGTGAACAAAAGAGCAAAACTATTCTTTATTTTAGCTATAAAATATTTTTAAAAGATATATGAAAAAATAATTATTTTAATATATTTTGAAAAATGACACTGTTCTCTCTGTTGTCATGGATATGGGCATCCTGTTTATACAATCTTGGTGTGTTCAAAGAAATTTATGCTCATTAAAATCACCAATTACAAATTAACACTTCTATTGCAATGTCCCATTACATCTGTAAAATTTATGTTTCTTAAATATTTCACTTTCAATTGTCCTTTAATAGCAGTTTTCCCTACAATATGTTTTTCAAATGTCATTTTTAAATGATTAATATTGAAGTGTATTTTGAAACAAAATACAGATTTTTGTTCATTGCAGTTCTGTTGGAGAAAGCATAATTGTTTAACAGTTCAAAATATGTTTGTATTTTTACACATATTGTGGTCATGGAAAATAGGTTTAAAAATCTGTCAGTAAAGAAGGAAATTGCAACTAACATTTTAAAAAATGGTTTATAAGTACTAACTAATGTGCATTTTAGAGACCTGGTGTGGCGCTGTGGTTTAATGCGCCAGACTGCAAAGCCGTTTGAACTGCGAGGTCGGAAATCCTATACCGGGTTGCTATGGGTCGGAATCAATTCAAAGGCACTTAACAACAACAAAAATGTGCATTTTGGACTGTAAATTTATTTGACAGTTGTAACGGAGGCTGAAATAAGTAAATCATCTTTGGACTATATAGAGAAGACAAATTATATTAATTAAATATTTTTCCTAAAGAAAAACGAAAATGCAAAGGAATTCCTAAAGTTTTGTGTTTTTAGACTAGCTTTTTCTGTTCTAGTTCATCTCAATATCCATATTATTAGGTTTAGAATGGCAGTTACATTTGTATTTACTAGGAAGTAGAGTATTACAATTGACTAACAATTATTACTCATTTCTTGTAGGGCACTATTTATTTTACTTAGATGTCTTACATCAGTCAATCCAAACAACACCCGTCTCAAAAAATTTCATTTTACAGTTGAGCATACTGGTGCTAAGAAATACAAATACATTTTTTCAGAGTAATACCTATAATCTTTGGAGTTCTGGTGTGGCGCTCGACCATAAGGTTGGTTTGAATCACAAGGTCTGTGGTTCAATCTCGCCATTCAGTCCTTGGTAACCCTACACCGGGTCGCTATGGGTCAGAATCTACTCAACAGCACTTCACAACAATATGTACAATTTTCACAAAGGGTTCCTAACATTTTACATTTACTTTATGACATATCTTGAGGCATTGTCCATGGACCAAATTTTAAGTTATGTAATATTTTGTCTTTGTGTTGTGTTGTAAACAATAAAAGTATTTTTGTAATGTAGTCTCATATTTATTTATTTTAGAAATATTTATTGAGCACTTGCTATGTGAAAGACTGTGTGCTAACTACTGTAGATGTAAATATTAATAAGAAATGACTCTCACCTTATATTGAAAAAAGTATAATTTGAGAGACATAGCACTAATATAAGGAGCACTGGTAGCATAGTAGGTTACTAATTGGGCTACTAACTACAAAGCAATAGTTCAAATCTACCAGGTGCTCTGTGGGAGAAAGATGACTTTCTGCTCCTGTAAATATTTACAGTCTCAAAAACCGTACACAAGGTTGCCATGAGTTGGAACCCACTCCACAGCACACAACCACCATCATCACCACAGTGCTAATATAAATTATAATGTGATGCTGTAGGCATTTTTTAATGTTCTGAGCAAAATCCTACAGGAACTCCAGAGATGAGGTGACAGCAGAAATACCACGATGCCGTTAAATAATGAATATGAAGTGGGATTCCAACAGAAAGGGAGAGAATGTCCTTTCTGTAAAAGTAACCTATACTGAAGCATGACCAACGAAGTTAAAAAGTTCAAAAAAGGCAAACAGTTGAGAGAGCAGGAAGTGATGGGATGGAGACATGTGTTGGAATCAAACTATGAAGGAATTTGAATTTTGCTCTCAAATCCATTTGTCATTAACATCTTTTTTATCGTGCATCGTTGTTAGCATGGTCCATCTACTTTATATACGCTTATGTTGTTAAGTGCTTTTGAGTTGGTTCCAACTCATAGTGACCCTGTATAGGGTTTTCTAGGAGACACTGATGAATTTAAATGACCAACCTTATGGTTCAAACCGACCTTGTGGTCCAGTGCATTATCTTATATATAGCATATTGATTTATGTATGGCTTACTCTAAATACACATTGCTGTTGTTGTTAAGTGCCGTCGAGTCGGTTCCAACCCATAGCAACCCTGAATAGGGTATCCAAGGAACGACTGGTGAGCTTGAACCACCGAGTTTGTAGTTCAAACGGCTTTGCAATCTGGCGCATTAACTCACAGTGCCACACCAGGACTCCAAATGCACATTACAAAACCTATATTGAAAATATAAATTTTTAAAGTTCAAGATAAAAAAAGTATAATCAAAGGGAAATACTGATATATTTTCACCTACTCCAATGGGTCATTTTTAATCTATTCATCCCAATTTAGGAACTACTCCTTTAGGTAATGAAAATGAAAAAGAATTTTGAAAACAAGGAAATGCTGCCAGTAGCTTTGCTCATTTAAGACACTACTTCAGGCAGAATGAGAATGAACTGAAAAAAGGAAATTTGAGGGCAAGGAGCTCAGGTGGCATCTAGCACAATTGCCATGGAGAGATGGTTGTTAAACCTATAGCAGAGACCAGAGGCTGTGACTAATTAGATTTGGTGAGTGGGGGAAACGTGAATGCCAAGATCATGCTGAGGTTTTATCTACCCATCTGCCCTAGCTACTCAGACACATATATGCATATTTTCTAAGGGAATTGCTCTTTTTCTGCATGCTTTATCTCAGGACCTTAAGGAAAAATGAATGAAATAGAAGTAAACAAATAAAGAAAAGTGTAAAAAAGTTAGGTTTGAGCAGTGGGTGTGTAAGTGTCCATGATACTAGCCTCTATATGTTTCTGTGTTTTTGAAATATTTTATAATACAAACAAAATTTTTCTTATTTGCATGCTTATAATTTAACTAACTTAATTAACTAATGGATAAATGTAATACCTATGATCATTAGTCATTTATTTCTCCTTATGGGATCAAAGCAGTTTTTTTTAATTCTGTGAAATGTTGACATGTGAGAATTTCTTACCTTAAAATGACTAAACATTTCATATATCTGCAGATAGGTGCAAAATTGCTATCAACTCTCCAATTCTTATTATAAAATTAATGAATATTCAGTGAAGCCATAACAAAACATTTTCCTCAAGGCATGTTATAAAAACATTTCTAGTTTTTGTACGAATGCAGCATCTTGCTTGAATTCAAGAATTTAAAATATGCAGTTTGTAAATTATGAATGCCATGCAAAAAAAAAAAAACAAAACCCACTATTCTGATTCTTTTTGTAAATCCCTTATTCTACCTATTGATCTCTTATCTTTCAATTAATGTTTTCCTAAGGAAGGATTGAGAAACAATTAAATATTAAATTAAAAGCAATGTCTTCATTTCATCAGACTACTCAAGGCTCTAAGACTTCAATATATTCAAAGTATTCAAAAAAGAACTCAATTTATATTACTGTATCTTCTTCATAAATTATGATTTTGTCCAAAACTGATAACTCAAAACATGTCCATAAAAGGATTTGCTTTCATGGTGATAGTTTAGTCTACTATACAATAATGTTGGGGCCTGAATTTCAGTAAATGATTCATGGTACAATCATTTAAGTCTCAATAAAAATGAAAAGTGTGTTGAAAAGGTAATATATGAGACGGTAAAAGTACAGCAATACAGCCATATATTCATGAAATATATAATCCTTGAATGCACTCAGAGTTTGTTCCTTATGCTTCCTCTGATATAATACTTTCATTTTATCTTTCCCCCCTCCCTTTTCGGGAGCACTCATGCGAATTTTCTATATTGCATGGAAACTTTTGAATTATATAATTAACATACACCATAATTTTTAAATGGAGTCCTGGTGTGGCACTATAGGATAAACACTAAACTGCTAACCACAATGTCTGTTGTTTAAACCACAAGCTGCTCCTTGGAAACCCTATACATAGTTGCTATGAGTAGGAACCAACTTGAAGGCACTTGACAAACAAAATAAAAATCTTTATATATGAGGAAAACTCAAAACTATTATCAGACTGAAGACTTTTTCTAGCAGAAGTACTCTTGTCCTATTTAACAGTTTTATCTTACATTTTTAGAATAGCAATGTTGTTGTTGTTAAGTGCCATCAAGTCAGTTCTGATCCATAGTGACCCTGTATATGTTTTACAAGGAACAGCTGGTGAGCTTGAACTGCTGACCTTGCAGTTCAAATGGCTTTGAAGTCTGGCACATTAATCCAGCGCACCACACCAGGACTCCAGAATAGCAATAATAAGCCTTAAATGTAAAATTTAATAACATACATTATAAGGGTTAGCAAAGTCTTAAAGGACAATATGCCATGAAGGAAAAAATTACAAATACAATTTCCAAAGCAACAGAAGAAAATTCTCTAGTTTCTTGGAGGAAAGGGTGTGCATTAATTTGTACAATGGGCCCAAATGTATGTTTTGGGAATGCAGCAGTGTTAGGGTTGCTATGAATCAGAAGGGCAAAAGAGTAGAATTGAAGAGATCGAAACCAGAATCAGCAAGCTGGAAGAAAAATCTATCAATTCTGTTAATATAGAAGAGCAAGCATAAAAAAGGATGAAAATTCTGAAGTGAGTCTAAGATTCATGCTGGATACCATGAAGAGGAATAACAAGAATTATTGGCATTCTGGAACAGAAAGAATCACAGAAATCCAGAGAAGATAGTTCAGTAGCTTCTGGGATAAAACTTCCCTAACATCCTAAAAATTGAAAAAATAAGCATTCAAAAAGCTGAATGAACCCAAAGAAGGATAGACCCTAAAAGAAAATCACCGAGACATATCATAATCAAGCCCTCCAAAATCAAAGACAAGGAGAGAATCCTAAAAGTAGCCAGGGAAAAGAGGAGTATTATTTACATAGGCAAGCAAATCAGATTAAGCTCTGACTTCTGAGCAGAAACTATGAAGAAAAGAAAGCAATGGGGAGACATATGTAAAACACTAAAAAAAAACAAAAAAAAAAACAAAAACTGCCAACCAAGAGCAAAGAGTTGTCTATCCAACAAAACTTTTAATCAAATTTGATGGTGCAATCAAAACATTCCAGGATAAACAGAAGCTAAGAGATTTTGTCATAGGCAACCCTACACTTCAGAATATCCTAAAGGGAGTTATTTGGAATGAAAACCCACAAAAATAAACAACAACCAGAGATTGACAGACAAAATTACAAGAACAAATTCAGAGGACCTGGGAGTTTAATCAAAGATAAAACTAAAAACACAATCAAAGAAGGGGAAAATATAGGAACAGTTCCAGGTGGTGAGGAGGTCAAGTAGATTGAAGGATACAATAGACTGTCTTAAATGGGGGGAGTGGGGGGAGTTAACAGACTATCGGGTCATTTCCAAGAATGTTAATACTTCACAATTTACCATGAAAATGAGGATCCAAATAGAACAAGGAAACATTAAAACTAAGAAGAAACTAACAAGAAATAGAACAAAAAACTTGAACTCAGAAAGCATGTAGAAATGAACAGCACCACAAAAATTTAACATAATGACAGCAATTAACTGGGTTATATGAAGAAAAATGTGGTAATAGGATTGGAGGAAGACTCACTAACAACCTGCAATATGCTACAACCTAGCTTGCTGAAAGTGAAGAGGACTTAAGATACTTACTGGGTGAAGGTCAAAACTACAGCCTTCAGTATGGATTTCATCTCAAGGTAAAAAAAAACAAAAATCCTCACCACTGGACAATAAACACTGTTCTTACCAATGGAAAAAAGATTGACATTGTCAAGGATTTCATTCTTCTTGGATCAACTATCAATACTCACGGAAGCAGCAGTCAAGAAAACAAATGACGCATTGCATTAGGCAAATCTGCCTCCTGTGCAACCTGACTTTCTTGAAAGATTTCAATTTTTATTCCATCAATTCCTGGTGCCTTGTTCTTTGCCAATTCCTTCAATGCACCTTGGACTGCCTCCTTAAGTATCATTGGCTCTTAATCATATGCTACCTCTTGAAATGGTTGAACTTCAACCATTTCCTTTTTGTACAGTGACTCTGTGTATTCCTTCCATCTTCTTTTGATGCTTTCTGCATCATTCTATAATTTGCCCAAGGAATCCTTCAATAATTAAAGTTGAGGCTTGGATTTTTTCTTCAGTTCCCACAGTTTGAGAAATGCTCAGAGTGTTCTTCCGTTTTGGTTTTCTGACTCAAGATCTTTGCATATTTTTTTGTAATATTTGACTTTATCTTTTTTAGTTGATCTTTGAAATTTTCTGTTCAGCTCTTGTGCCTCCTCATTTCTTCCATTTGTTATAGCATCTCTATTCTGGAGAGAGCAAGTTTCAGCGTCTCTTCTGATATCCATTTTGACCTTTTCTTTCTTTCTTGTCTTCTTAATGACGTTTTGCTTTCTTCTTGTATGATGTTCTTGATGTTATCCCAAAGACATCCTTCTGGTCTTTGGTCTTTAGTGTTTAATGTATCAAATCTGTTCTTCAGATAATTTCTAAATTCAGGTGGGATATAATCAAGGTCATATTTTGGTTCTCATGTACTTGTTCTCATTTTCTTCAGCTTCATTTTAATTTGCATATGGGTAATTAATGGTCTGTTCCACAATCTGTCCCTGGCCTTGTTTTGACTGATGATGATATGGATCTTTACCATCTTCTATTTCTGCAGATGTAGTCAATTTTATTTCTATGTATTCCATCTGACGAGGTCCATGTATATAGTAGACATTTATGCTGTCTAAAGAAGGTATTTGAAATGAACCAATCATTGATTTTTCAGAAGTCTATATTCTTAACATTATTTCCCCTCTTTTACACATTCAAGCCATGCCTCAATCCCTGTATCTCAGAGCCCTGTTTTTCCAAGGTTGGGCATATATCATTATTTATGTCTGTCCCACTTAGCTCATGCAAACCTGCCTAACTGTTCTCCCATCCACCTTGTTCTTCCATTCCCTCCCTCTTCTTGTGTGTTGCCTCTTCCCCAGCACCCAAACTATCACTACATCCTTTTCAAGAAAATAAATCTATAAATTGGTCATCAATATTGGCTCATACATGTTACTTTCTTCTAAAAAGGACTTTACCATTTACCACAAATTAAAATTATCAGTAAAATTTGTTGTGCATATTCTTACTATTTAAAGGATTAACATGCAAATTATTGCCTATAAGCACTGGTTTTGAATTACTGTTTTAATCTTTTATTTGCCTTATATATATTTGGTGTGACACTGTATGGTCAGCACTGGACTGCAAACTGGAACTGTTACCTGGAAACCCTATGCAGGGTTGGTTTGAGTTGGAACGGAATTGATGGCACTTAGCAACAACATAATATGAATAAACCCACTGTCATCAAGTAGATTTTGACTTATAGTGATTTTATGGAACAAAGTAGAACTGCTAAGTATATTTAAAATTTTTGAATTCATAGACTGAGAAGTGAGATTTTCAGATTTCACATTACAACCTTACCACTTTCTAGCTATGCACTTCAGGTATATTATCTCATTATGACTCCATGCTCTTATGATTACTGAGCCCATTGAATTTTTATGAGGATTAAATACGGAAGCTTAAATAAACCAAGTAAAATCAAGTAAGCCACTTAGCACAATGTTTGACAGATAGTAAACATTCAATAAATGTGGGCTATAATTACGAATTGGGCTACTAATCTCACGGTCAGCAGTTCAAAACTACCAGCTATTCCGTGGGAGAAAGATGAGGCTTTCTCCTCCAGTGAAGATTTACAGCCTCAGAAACCCTGTACAGGGTCACTATGAGCCAGAACTGACTCCACGGCACATAACAACAACAAATATAATCATATCCATATCATACTTATGCATTCATCAAACTGATGCTGCTTTGAACTTTAAAGAATTTAAACTAACCACAAACCTAAATTTAACACTAAAGTTCTAGATAGTAGGGTTTTCCTTCAACAGAATATTTACTGAAGGATGCACATGGATATGTTGTACACAATGGATAAACTATTCATTACTAACATATACAAATTGTACAATACATAAATATTATAAAAATATTAAAAACTATCTTGATTTATGCCTGTATTTTTGACAAGTGTAGTTATATTGTTGCACATAATTAGCACGAACATGTACTATAAGATTCTTCTCCTACCTCTTTCTTACTTTTCATTATCTTGACTTCTTTAAATCTCTTAAAATCTCTGACTGGTACCATTATATAGACCATAAAGTGATATTGATTCAGAAGCAAAGCACAGAAATATCATACTAAACTGACTAATTTTTCATGTTTGAAAATGCCTATAATGTATTAAATTATATATCTCCAAAAGATATGTTGAAGCCTCAACCCCCAGGACCTGTGAATATCATCTTTTTGGGAAGTACTGTAGGCATTATCAGTTAACATGAAGTCATGAATGAGGTAGAGTAAACCCTAATCTAACTAGTGTTCTCATAAAGGTGATGCAGGTACTGAAAGAGGGAAGACAGTCTTGTGAAGGAAGGAGACATCAATGGAGTATTGGTGCAGCTGCAAGCCAAGGAACATCTGGGGTTCCCAGAAGCTGAAATAGCTCCCTGGGCATGAGCATAGCTCTGCTTATTCAGTGAATTTGGATTACTATACTCCAGGACTGAGAGATAACATAACCCAACTGTTTTTGGTACTTTGTTATGGTGGCCCTACAAAACTAATACAGTGCCAAACAATTATATTATTTGTATTTTTATAAGTCAGGCATTATGGAAGTTCACCTGAATATTAGGAAGAAAAAAATCAACTCAGTTTCTAATGATCTTTATAATATTTTATATAGTTCTAAATGTCTACATTTTTTTTTAATCATAATGTACATTTTAGAATATTTCTTAAAGTTTTTATCTTTTCCTTTAAATGCATTCAGGTAGACTAGTTATAATTTTTGGGTTTTTTGTTTGTTTGTTTGTTTGTTTTTTTACACAGATGTCTGTGAAACTTAGTCCCCCCCAAAAGACCCTATAACTAAAAATAGAACAGCATGTGACTCTGATGTAAATGTATAACAACATATATGTGATAGTCATGATCACTGAATGCTTCTAAACCATGAATAAAAGAAGTATGATTATAATTGTGACAGAACTTCTGTTATTTACAACATGTCAAAATAGTAAAAAAAAAAATTCAATAAAATTATAGGGGAGCTATACAAGCAGCTGTCAATGTGTTTATTAAATAATTTCCATATCCAGGTGCTTCCATATTAAATGAAATCTGGGAGCCACTACGTTTTTTTATTGATCACTAGCTACCTCTTCACAATAAGCAAACAGTAAATCCTGAATAAAAAGTTGCATTTTAATTGTAAAGTATCCGTATTTATATAAAAATATCTATATGCTCCAATTTGAAAGTCTTTACAGAGAATAAAACTGTAGTTTAAGATACAATTTACATGTTTAAATTAGTATTCACTTTAATTTTAAAGGTATTTAAATTTTTCTGTGCCCTCTAGGTAAACTTATTTAACAGGTTAATTTATTCCACTATTATATAATCAAAACAGGACTCGGGCAAACTATATTTGAACTGAGATTAACATAATGACATACCTTTAATAGAAAGTCTTATCAGCTCCCTACAATTATCAAATGTTCTAATTTAACTGACAGTCAAACAATACAGAGGACAATTATAATAAAAATTATTTTTAAAAAGTATTGTGAAAACATTTTTGCTTTATTATGCTGTAACATTGGGAAAGAAAGCCAGGATTCCTTAAGAATATTAAATATCTTCAGCTTAAACAAAGTTTACATCTAACAAGGATCAGTCTTTGTTTTATGTGTGGTTTCAAGATAAAATGCCATTTCCTACTTTTTATTATGTTTAATTGGCAAAAAAAAAACTAAACATAGTTCAAAATAGCCATGCAAGCAAACCAAAATATGAGGCAACAAAAATGCAATGTCAGAGCTTCCCAAAGAAGTTGGAACCCTATCAGTCCACAGGCAATAAGAGCTTTTGCATAGTCAAAAGGGCCCCAGGCCCCAGGCCCCAGGCCTGGGCCTCATCTCCTTTCCCAGGAGACAGTAAAAAGGGAAAAGAGTGGTGTTTCCTTCAGCTTTTTCTTCAGAAGATAATCAAAGGGAAAAACCAGCAGGCAGTTTTTAAACTTGAGACCAACAATGAGAAAAAAAGAAAAGACTAGTAAATAGACAGATGGACTTTTGTAGAGAAACTATCTTTCATAAAAAGTCAATTTGGAATATATGGGTGTGGTAAGAAAGAGCCCTAGTGATGCTATAGAATAAGCACTGAACTGTTAACCATAAGGTCAGTGGTTCAAATCTACTAGCAACAGAAAGATGAGGCTGTCTACCCGCTTAAAGATTTACAGTTTTGGAAACTCTATACAGTATCACTATACATCAGAGTCAATATATGTCAGAGATGGCAGTGGTTTTCTGATGGCTTTGCATAAAGAAGCAAAGCACTGACATGAATATTATGATTTAAACTTGAATCACTGGCATTTTCCAAGTCCTTAATGGAATCGACTCATTGTTATTCAATAACAAATGTGTAAAAAATATATAGAAATATTAGAAAATTCAGTCCCACTAAAATAAAGTTCACTGGATTCATACTGTCCTTATTTTTTTTTTTCTTGTCAATCACAAAAAGAGATATATTGCATGATCCCACTTATGTAAAAAAATATTTAGAAAAGTAAATATAGGGACCAATTCATTTTGGTATAATGTCTGTGTGAATTACTTCCATCTTATTTTGATTTTTCCTGCATTGTTCAATATTTTGCCCATAGCATTCTTCAGTATTTCGGGTAGAGCCTTGAATTTTTACTTCAGTTCTTTCGGATTGAGAAATTCTGAGGGAATTTGTTCCTTTTGGTTTTCTAAGTCCAGATCTTTGAACATTTCATTATAATACTTTATTTAGTCTTTGGAAATAGTCTGCTTAGCTCTTTTGTTTCATAATTTCTTTCATTATGTTTAGCTACTCTGTGTTTAAGAGCAAGCTTACGAGTCTCTTCTGACATTCTCTTTGGTCTTTTCTTTCTTTCCTTTTTATGCCCGGTGTTCTTGATGTTATCCCATGACTCAGCTGGTCCTTTTGTCATTAGTGTTCAATGTGTCAGATCTTATTCTTGAGAGAGCCTCTAAATTCAGGTGGATATACTCAATGTCTTATTTTGGCTCTAGTAGATTTTTTTTCATTTTCTTCAGATTCAACTTGAACTTGCATATGAGCAAATTCCATAGTCAGTCTCAGGCCTTGTTCTGAAGATGATATTGAGCTTCTCCATTTTCTCTTCCCAAAGATTTAGCCAATTTGCTCCTGTGTATTCCTTCCAGCAAGATCTACATGTATAGTCTTCATTTCAGTTGATAAAAAATAATGTTATTTCCAATGTTTAAATCACCTGTCTTGCAAAATTCTATCATCTTATCCATGGTGTCATTTCTATCACCAAGGCCATATTTTTCTACTACCAATCCTTCTTTTTACCAACTTCCACATTCCAATCACCATTAATCAGTGCATCTTCAATCAATTTCATGTTCAATCAATTTCATACTTCATAAATTTTTAAAAGTCTTCATTTTCTTTATTTTTCCCTTAGTGGTTGATGCCTAAATTGAAATAATAGACATATTAACTGGTCAACTTTGTAGGTATATTGATATTATCCTATCATTGACAAATCATACTTCAGGCTAGATCATGAAGTATTCTTTTTTACTATAAATGTGATGCCATTCCTCTTCATTTTGTCATTTCCAGCATAGTATACCATATGATTATCTGATTCAATATGGCCAATAACATATCTCCACCCATGTCATTAAAGTCTATTCTACTTTGAGGAGACAGATATTTCTCAGTCATGTTTTGAGTGTGTTACAACCTGAGGGGATCCTCTTTTGGCACTGTCTGCATCAGACAATGTTTGCTATTATCCATAAGGTTTTCAGTGGTTATTTTTTTAGACCTCATGGTGTGGCACTGTGGATTAATGTACTGGACAGCAACGTTGGTTTATATCACAAGATTGGTGGTTCAAGCTCACCAGCCACTTCTAGGAAACCCTATACATGTTTGCTCTGAGTCCAAACTGACTGGATATCACTTAACAACAACAACATAATTTTTTTTACAAGTAGATCATCATATCTTTCTTCCTAATCTGTCTTAGTCTGGAAACTGTTGAATCCTGTAGCCACTGGGTGACGCTACTGGTATTTGAAATACCAGTAGCGTAGACTTTAGCAGCACACAAGCTACCACAGTACAACAACCTTACAGATGAGATGTCCATCTCATGCATATCTATAAGGTTGTTGTACTGTGGTAGCTTGCGTGTATCAGAATAATGTATCTTTGTTGTTGTTGTTGTTAGCTGCCATTGAGTCAGTACTGACTCATAGCGACCCTATGTACAACAGAACAAAACACTGCTCAATCCTGGGCCAACCTCACAATTGTTGCCATACTTGAACCCATTGATGCTGCCACTTTGCCAATCCATCTCATTGGGGGTCTTCTTCTTATTCTCTGGCTCTATGTATCATAAATTATACTAAATAATACTTTAATATTTTTAGATAGTTATTCTGTTTTATTTTCCATTACATAATATGTCATTATTTTATCAGCCTTTTAAACTATAATATAAACATATAAAAATTAAATTTACCATGAAAGGTTATTTACTACATCTGTGACTCTCACATACATTTCCTTTTGTTTGTAATGCATTACATATACTCTTCTCCACCTGGTATATTCCAAACTATTTGTAACAAGAAACCCGTATTTCATGTTCTTTTAAAAAACATCCTTTATACTCTGAGACATAGTTACTCTCTTTACCAAGGTTCATAATTATTCTAAATGCTTCTATTATGTCAATTAGCACATAATCTCTATTTTATTTCTTTATGTGCCTGTCTATTGAGAATAAAATTTTTCCTCACTCTCAAGAAAAACCTAATATCTATAGCAATGGTAACAATTTAATGCTGAAACTGCTTTTTAAGCCTCTTTAACCAATCAATGATAGTTTTACAATAATTGTAAATTTTACATTTATAGTTTTACATACAAACTAACTTGTAAACACCAGGAACAACTTTGTTATTCCTGTTAAGTTGTTAAGTGATGCCAACTGAAGTAATTAATAGTGAACTTCTATAGAGTTTCTTAGAAGCAGCTGATGGGTTTGAATCACCTACCTTATGGCTATAAGTCCAGTGCTTATCCTATAGTGCCACACCAGAACCTACTTTGTTGTTGTTAAGTGTCATTAAGTTGATTCTGACTCATAATAACTTTGTACAGGTGTTATAAGGAATTGCTCTTCATTTTAAAATGCCGACCTTATGGGTAGCAGTTCAATGCATCACACCAGGACTCCAGAACCCATTTTGTTGTTGTTGTTAAGTACCGTGGAGTCGGTTCCGACTCATAGTGACCCTGTACAGGGTTTCTGATGCTGTAAATCTTTACAGGAACAGAACACCTCATCTTTCTCCCATGGAACGGCTGGTAGTTCCAAACCGCTGACCTTGAGGTTAGCAGCCCGATTCGTAACCACTACGCTACCAGAGCTCCTTTTAGAACCCACTTTAGACCTGTTTTATTAGCCAGTACTCAAGTCAGCATACTGAGTACACTCACTTCTGACACCCAACCCATTCAGTGAGAACAACTAATTTTCAAAGATATCCAATAAGCAAAGCCTCATTCAATTAAACACATTTCTGAAAGCCAGCCAATCAATAATCATGTTGTTTCTAAGTAACCACATTTCTGAATCTTCCTGCTAAATGCCACTAATCCCTAAGTTGTATACTTTCTATAAATTCTTGATTGCTGCTAAAGAAATTACCTGAAGTTAGAAGCTTGATGTAGCAAACATTTACTTCACATAGTTTGTGAGAAGCTGAAATGTGGACTGGTTCTCTGGGTAATCATTTATCTCTCATGGTCTTTCATGATGTTTCAAAATATTGGTAAAGCTGAAGTATTGACACAGGTTGGTGGCTCTGCTTCTAATTTGGACTATTCATGTAGTTTTTGGCAAGAAACACCCAATTACTCAATGGCTACACAGGGACTGTCTGAGTGTCCTCACAATATGGCAGCTAGTTGTCCTGAGTGAGTTATCCAAGAGAAAGCAAAGCAGAAGTCACAATGTCTTTTGTGACCTAGTTTTATATGTGACATACCATCACTTTTGCTTTATGCTGTTGTCAACACAAATCAATCTTCATACAATATGAGAGAGAATACAGAAAAGCAGGAATACCAGAAGGCATAGATCACCATGACCATATTGAAGATGGGCAACAATGACTCCTAAAAATCCTATATAATATGATAACAGGTCCTAAAAAAAGTAATTTGCTTAGAGAAATTGTGCTTAGTTTGTAAACTCTTACTTTCTTAAATAGACAATAAATCAGCTTTGTGTTTTATTTCAGATATTGAGTGTTGACCTCACACTTCGCCATTTCTGAATATTGAAACTTTCAAGATTGTATTAGACAGCCTCATTTGACAGCATCCAATTGCATCCAAGAACCAATAGAAGTGCTCCCTGGTACCACTTAAACCTAAACTCTAACAAAACATGAACCATTCTAGGTCAGGAATTCAATCTTAGTTATTTCTCAATACCCAATGACATGCATATGAGTCTTGGGGTGGTGTTGTAGGTTAAGCACTAAACTGCAAGGTTGGTTTAAATCACAAGGTCTGCAGATGGAACTCACTGAAAACCCTATGCAGAGTCTCAATGAGTAGGAACGGACACGATAGCACTTAACAATAATGCCAGGAATATAATAGATACCCAGTAAATGCTCATTAAATAAATAGCTATAGAAGTCAAATAAAAAATATTAATGTGTCCTCCAATTTTCATTTTGCAACGTTAAGAAACATAAGCATTGAGTGGTTGCTGTTGTATGCCAGTGAGTCGATTCTGATTCATAGCAACCCAGCCTGATAGTGTAAAACTGCCATATAGTGTTTCATGGGTTATAATTTTTATGGAAGTAGATTACCTGTTCTTTTTTTCCTATGGAGCTGCTAGTGGGCTAGAAGTGTCTACTTCTCTGTTAGTAGCTAAGTGCTTAACCACTCTGTAGGCAGAGCAGTAAGTATTGAGTGGTACACTTGTTGTAAATGCTCATTTCCTTTATATTTTAAATCTAATGCAATTTTAATCTCTTTGCTTCATAAATTTCCAACCTGTTTGCTTAAAATTGGGTATGGAGTATAAGTGACAAATTTCTTATTCTTCATTGAAGTTTACATACCCACTTCCATTAAGTAGATTTCAATTCATAATGACTCTATAAGACATAATAAAATTGCTCCTTAGGGTTTCTGAGATTGCAAATTCTCACAGGGGCAGAGAGCCTCATCTTTCTTCCACAGAGCAGCTAGTGGGTTTACACCACCAACTTTGTTGTTAACCGTTCAATCCTTAGCCCACTGCACCACCAGGGATGTTACACTGAAGTCTAGAGGAAAGGAAAACTCCATTAAATCACCCATTATTATTGAGTCAAATCTGATTCATGGCAACCCCATGTGTGTCAGAGTAGAAATGTACTTCATAGTGACTTCAATGACTGATTTTTTTAGAAACAGATCAACAGGCCTCTCTTTGGAGCTCTCTCTGGATGTGCTCAAACCTCCAAAATTTCAGTTAGCAGCTGAGTACATTAAACATTTGTATCACCAAGGGAATATCTAATTTATTAGCATAAATAATTTTTACTAGTTTGGAAATAGTTGAAAGTTTTTAACTAGACACACTATAGCATTCATTTATATCTTGCTCTTGGGCAATTACTGTGAGTATACTGAGTGTTGAAAGTTTTAACTAACCCAAATGCATAAAAATAACAACGTTTTCCCCCCGGCAAATACACTTGACATGAAAATAAATTCAAACCATTTGCCATTAGCAAAGAAAGTCAAAAGCATATAAGAAATATAAAAGTGGAAGACTTTGGCAATATATGTTATTGCTAGGTGTCATCGAATCAGCTCTGACTCAAAGTGACCCAATGCACAACAGAAGGACACACTATGTGATCCTGTACCATCCTCACAACTGTTGTTATGCTTGAGTCCATTGCTGCTGTCACTATCCTAATCCATCGCATTGGGGGTGTTTCTCTTTTTTTATGGCATGGCACTTTACCAAACATGATGTCCTTCTCCAGGGACTGGTTCATCCTGATAATATCTCTGAAGTGTGAGAGACGATCTCCTCATCTTGGATTCTAAACAGCATTCCGACTATACTTCTTCAAATATAGATGTGTTTGTTCTTCTGGAAGTCCATGAAACTTTCAATATTCTTCTCCAACACAGTAACTAAAATGTTTCAATTTTTCTATAGTTTTCCTTATTCACTGAACAACTTTCACATGAATATGAGACTACTGAAAATACCATGGCTTGGGTCTGGTACACCTTAATTCTCAAACTGATATCTTTGCTCTCAAACACCTTAAAGAGAGCTTGTGTGTCAGATTTGCCCAATGTAATGCTTTACTTGATTTCTTGACTGTTGCTTACGTGAGTGTTGATAGTGGATCCAAGCCAAATGAAGTTCTTAGCAACATCAACATTTCCTTGTTTATCATGATGCTATTTATTGGTCCAGTGGTAAGGATCTTTGTTTTCTTTACACTGATGGCAATTCATACTGAAAGCTGTGGCCTTTGATCTTTGTTGCTGTTGTTAACTGCTGTTGAATCAGTTATGACCCAAAGCAAAAGCAACCCTGTATAGAGTTTCTGAGAAGCAGCTGGTGAGTTTGAGCCACCAATCTTGCAGTTCAATTCGACCTTGCAGTCCAGTGAATTAGCCCACAGTGCCACACTAAGACTTATATTCCAGCAAGCAAGATTGTGTCATATGCATAATTCAGGTTATTTATAAGACTTCTCCAATTCTGATGCTATGTTCTTCTTCATGTAATCCAGCTTCTCAGATTATTTGCTTAGCATAAACTTTGAGTACGTATGGTGAAAGAATACAATGCTGGCACACAATTTGTTGATTTCAAACCATTCGCTGTCCCCTTATTTTATCAACTTCCTATGGGTCAATATGCAAGTTCTCATGAGCACTATTAAGTATTGTGGAATATCCATTCTTCTCATTGTTATCCATAGCTTGTCATGATTCACATAGTCAAAAGCCTTTGCATAGTCAATAAAGCACAAATAATGATCTTTCTGGTAATCTCTGGATCAGTCAAGATCCATCTGTTGTCAGCTATGTTATCCCTAGTTTCTAATCATCTTCTGAATATGGCTTGAATTTCTAACAGTTCCCTATCAACGTATTCTTTCACCTATTTTTTTCAATTATCTTCAGTAAAATTTTACTTGCATCTGATATTCATGATATTGTTCAATAATTTCTATATTCATCTCTCTTTGGAATGAGCAAAAATAGGGATCTTTTACAATTGATTGGCCATCTAGCTGTCTTCCAACTTTCTTGGCATAGAAAAGTGTCTCCAGTGCTGCATAAATTCGTTGAAACTTTTAAATTTGTATTCAGTCAGTTCCTGAAAATTTGTTTTTCGCCAATGTCTTCAGTGCAGCCTAGAGTTCCTCCTTCAGTACTATTGGTTATTTATCATATGCTGTTTCTTGTAATGGAGTCCTGGTGTGACACTGTGGTCTAATGTGTCAGACTAAAAAGTCGTTTGAACTACAAGGT
>NW_006408673.1:3995373-3996724 GCF_000296735.1 Chrysochloris asiatica
TAACTGCAGACTCAACAGTTCAAACCCACCAGTTACTCTTCAAAAATCCCATATAGGGATGTTACAATTTGGCATCAAATAGACAGGTCAAAATGGAGGTCAGAAGAGACTCTGAAACTTGCTCTCAACAACAGACAGCACTTAACAACAGTAAAGAGATATATTGTGAATAGAAATACAAATAAATACTGGTCTGTGTATATAATAGCCTGAAATGTTGTGTCAAAAAAAAAAAAAAATCAGTACATGTACTAACTAAAATTGAATTTTACAACAAGTTAGACATGTGCCAGATTATCATGACTTATTCTGAGTTCAATCTAGAAGAAATGAGAAAATTTGGATATTATTTAGAAAAAAAGCACCAAAAGGCATCAGTGATTAGAAAGAGGATTTACAAGAAATAATGTTTTCATTGGATCATTTTAGAAAAAAAGGAATCTTAATAATCTGTGTATGTTGTTGTGTTGTTGTTGTTAAATGCTGTTGAGCTTAAACTGGCAACCTTACACTTCAAATTGACCTTGCAGTCCAGTGCATTAACTCACAGTGTCACACCAGGACTCCAATAACCTTTATTTTATGGATATTAAAAAAAGTTACAACGCCAACCAAGACTATATAAGAATAAAGTCATATGTTTCAAGATAGAAAATTCTGAGAGTAAAGATCATAAAACAAGACTTGTTTGTCAAAAACAATTGTGTAGTTCCATAGACTCCCATTGACCTTGCAATGACAGAGAAAAGAGGAAGGGCTGGTTGGTCCAAGTATGGTGAGACCTGGGGACTCCAGAACCCATGGACAAAGACATAACAATGGAGGGCTAGAGCTGAAAGCAAGGTGTCCAGCTGATATGAAGTGAGGGGAGACAAACAAGAATGGCCAAACTTGCTGATATTACCCGTTTGACCTAGCCTCAATGGCTTGATGATCAGAACTTGACTAAAGGAAGATAAAAAATTTTTGATAAAGGAAACAAGTGTAAATTGCTACGATATGATGAACTTCACCTATATTTATGGATGTAGTAGCTCAAAATCTCAACTGAGAGTAAAGGAGTCTTCATATCAAGGATCAATCCTATTCTCTCTGTACACAGGTTTGATAGGGACGGACAGCTTAGACATTGGCTACCTAAAATGGGGGTCTATAAAGGCATGACGTGACAGGCTTACAAGTTTTCAAGGTTGTTCAAGCTCACCAGCTGCTCTGGGAAAACTCTATACAGGGTTGCTGTGGGTCAGAACCAACTTGACGGCACTTAAATACAACAACAAAGGCACAAAGTGACAGGCTTACAAGTTTTCAAGAGGGTGCTTAGTTTCAGAATCTTGACTGAATAGTTTCC
>NW_006408673.1:3998197-4000061 GCF_000296735.1 Chrysochloris asiatica
TTATGCCATAATTACCAAAAGTGGCATCTTGAAACTTCTCAGGGGGCCTTGAAAGCAAGAAACCAAGAGAAGGACATTAAAGTCATACTCATATTTTGCTACAGAATATTAATTTTTGTTTCTCTTTTCTCTTTTATGTGTTTATAGACTATAGTATACAGTCTGTCTTTTTTTGCTGTTGTCGTTTTGGTTTATGGTTCTCTCTTTACCTTTAGGACACTCTTTCTCTCCTTACATTACACAAGACGAGACAACAATTGTGGTCATATAATCAAGCTACAATCACACCCTATAAAATCCCACAATCCAGGCAAGAACTAATACCAGCTGCCATGCATCAGATAGGCAGCCAACACTTGCAACAGTTACTCTCAGTTGAGCAAGAAGAAGAGTGAAAACGGAAGCCTATCTCATGATCATAACTACCTGTAGGCAATCTGAAAGCAAAAATAAACATCAACATACATTCATCTAATTATTAAGGTCACAGCTAACTAATGAAGATGACCAAGAAATAGAAACAGACGACCATATCAGAACATGTCCAGAAACAATATAAAGTGACTGAGATAAATGAACTGGAGGTAGACCTAGACTTTACATTGGAAGGAAAGAAGGCTTTTGCAATGCATGAGAAGGAACTCAGAAAAATGATAATGAAATACATCAAAACACTTTACAAAGGAGTTGAGAAAAATAAACAAGAAATCAAGAAAGCACTACAGGAACAATCAAATAACATAGATACAGCATTGGAAATAATTCAAAATCTACAAAAAGAGGTCCAAATGATTAATAATACAATATCAGAAATATACAATACATGGAAAAGGCAAAGGGGTAGAGTTGAAGAGAAGGAAACCAGAACTAGGGATCTAGAAGACAAATCTCTCAATACTGGTGAGATGGAAGAGCAGGCAGAAAAAAGGATAAAAAAATCTAAAGAAAGTCTAAGATTAATTTTGGACAACATGAAGAGGAATAACTGAAGAATTATTGGTATTCCAGAACAAGAAAAATTGCACAAGTCCACTGAAGAGATAGTTGAAGAGTTTGCAAGTGAAAATTTCCATAATATCCTGAAAAGCAAAAAGATAAGCACTCAATAAGCTCAACAAACCCCAGGAAGGACTAACCCCAAAAGAAAATCACCAAGATAAAGGAGAGAATCCTGAAAGCAGCTTGGGAAAAGAGAAGTGTTACATGCAAAGGCAAGAAAATCAGAATAAACTCAGATATTGCAGTAGAAAATACACAGGTAAGAAGGCAATGGGGAGACATACATAAAACCCTGAAAGAAAAAACAAAAAACAAAAAAAACTACCAGTGAAGAATTTTCTACCGAGCAAAGCTATCAATCAAATGTGATGCAATTCCAATCCAAATTCAAATGACATTCTTTATAGAGATGGAAAAACAATTGCAAGCTTTATATGGAAAGGAAAGAGACACAGGATAAGCAATGCACTGCTTAAGAAGAAGAACAAAGTTGAAGGCCTCTCATTCCCTGATTTCAAACTTTAATGCACAGATGCAGTGGGCAAAACAGCCTGGTCCTGGTACAATGAAAGATACACAGATCGATGGAACAGAACTGAGAACCCAGAAATTAAACCATCCACATACAGCCAACTGATTTTTGACAAAGGGCCAAAGTACACTGACTGGGAAAGACATAGTCTCTTCAACAGATGGTGCTGGCAGAACTGGAAATCGATATGCAAAAGATTGAAACAAGACCTTTATCTCATGCCATATACAAAAATCAACTCAGCATGGATTAAAGACCTAAATGTGAATCCCCAAATTATAAAGGTCATCAATGAAAAAACAGGGACAGATTTAAAGACTCTAATCCAGGGCA
>NW_006408673.1:4000755-4001870 GCF_000296735.1 Chrysochloris asiatica
GCTGCAAGCTACCACCTAACATGAATGAACCTTGAGGACATTATGCTGAGTGAAATTAGTCATTCACAAAAGAACAAACACTGCATAAGACCATTATTGTAAATGCTTAAGGAAAGACATCCATACTAAAAGGGAAAAGAAAAAATAAAAATCTGTGTTGAGGTGGTTTCTGGGAGTGGAGGGATGTAATGGTGGAGCACAAGGTAGGGGGCAGGAACATCATAGCTCAGGCATTGGGGAGGAAAATACACAAGAAGGGGAGTGGGTGGAAGAACAAGGTAGATCGAGGAACATTGAGACAGTTGTGCATGGAGTAATGGGACAGAGGTAAACAGTGATGCAGGCTCAACCTCCGAACAACATAGCTCTGTGATACAGGGATTGAAGCATAGTATGAAGAGTAAAATAATATTAAGATGCTTGATTATATTATGACTCTTGGTTTCCCTTGCCTACTATTGTAAAATCAACACTTGAGTGGGATAGAAACGAATGGCGGGAAACATGATAAAAGAAAGTTTGTCAGCCCATCTTCATCCTATAACTGATTGGAATACCTAAAAGGAATTCTAGAACTTACCCAGTGAAATAGGCCTCTTGCAGACCCTTTGCAGCATATAGAACCTTAGGTGGAATCCTGAGCCCCATCCAGAATCTTCTGATGGTGGGACATTCCTACCAGAAAGGACAAGCAGACCAGCCTGCTACAGCTAGAGCAACAGAAGATACATATTCAAAGAAAGATTAACAGGAAAAAACTAACACAAAAACGGCAGTATGACTGGCTGCTACAAGAATAAGCAAGTTTTCAATGGGAAGCCTTGCTTCCCAGTGAACATCATCAAGTCCCCTCAGGACAAATCTCTCTCTAAATCTGAAACTCAAAGAGAACCCATGAGCAGGCATTTAAGCTTGCTGGTGACCACATTGGTGAATGGAAGTGGGAGAAGTCATCAGTGAAGAAATGGACTGAGTTCAACCATGTTCTGTAGACTCCTGTTGACCTGGAGATGAGAGTGAAAAGAGGAAGGGCTGATTGGTCCAAAGTGTTGTTAGACTTGGGGACACCTGAGCCCACTGACAAGGTCATAGCCATGGAAGGCTAGAGCTGAGAA
>NW_006408673.1:4001983-4004265 GCF_000296735.1 Chrysochloris asiatica
AATGGTCAACCATTGGAGATTTAAAAAAAAAAAAAAATGATAAAGAAAACAAGGATAAATTGCTGCAATTCGATGAACTTGACTTATACTCATGGATGTAGTAGCTAAAAATACCAACCGAGAGAGAGGGAGTCTTCACATCAAGTATCAATGCTATCCCCTGTGTATACAGGGGAGATAGGGATGGACAACTTAGACATTGACTACCTAAAATGAGGGGGTGATAAAGGCACAAAGTGACTAGCTTACAATTTTTCAAGAGGGAGTTTAGTTTAAGAGTGTTTTTGCAGAAGATAGAGTTCCCACTGAATAGTTGTCATCTTGTCTAGATGGGTCTGGTGAAAAGAGATGAGGGTAAGATTCATATGATTCAATAGTGAGTAACTGTTATTATGACAAACTGAAACTGTCACAATTGTTGAAGTTTTGTAACAAAACAGGGGAGTAGTTAATCTTACAGTCTAGAAACAGAGGACCCTAGGACCATCAAAGGAGAAGAGCACAAGCAGAATGAGGGACCCTATCCAGAGAAGCAGCAACACCAGAATTTGAGGCAGAGATGGGGGCATGGAGAGAGAGAGCAGCTGAGGACTCTAGATTCATGGAAAGAGAGGGACTGAGAGCTGGCGGCCAGGAGGTAAGCTTATAGAATGTGCCATCTGGTAATTTGAATTATTATATATGCCTGAGTTTTTTTGTTTTTGTTTTTAAAGGAGCTAAATTAAAGAGAGAGAAATACATGGAGGGGATGATAATCATTGTAGTGAAACAAAGTATATGATTTGTTGACTATAAAACTGATGATCTGCCCTATAAACTCACTCAAATCTCTCTCTCTCACACATACACAAAACATTTTAAAAAATCTTACTCAGCATAGCAGAATATTTTTTAAATTATTAAAATTTTGGGAAAAGAAACATTATCTTTCATTCTGTTTTTCCCCGAACATTTTTCTCCCACAAATGTTTTGAAGCCCCTTCATTTTGACATAGACAGGTTAGTATAATAAGGTCTTCTTATATTTGAAACTCAACTCTGTCACTTTCCTAGTGTGTAGCTTTAGGCAATTTATTTAACTGTAGTGCATTCCAATTTGAAATAATTGTTTAGAAAAATCAATCACAGAGTTATCGCATAGCATAGTGTTTGGTGCAGACTAGAAGCATAATAAGCATGATTTATTGTAATTTATATAGTTACTAATCTCCTATTTTGTCTCTGTATTTCCCAAAATATTTTGCTTACATAACAATCTATTCTTATATAAAATTTATTCTCATTAAAAAAAATGGAAGGGAAGGGAAGAAAATAAAAAGGGTAGGAAGAGAGAAAGAGGGAGGGAGAGAAAGTAAGTAAGGAGTAAAAAAAGTAAAGAAAAAAAAAAAGAAATAGAAATAAAAGTAAACCTTCCACTGGGGGAAAAAAAATGAACAAAAGAACAAATAATAGTGTCGTTGCCGGAAACTTTAAAGATAGGGTAAATTCTCATTTGGCTAATATAAGTCAGATATTGCCTAAAGGCAGGGGAATAAACTGAATGGGATGCAAAGATATCTTGTACTTTTAAAACCAGTAACAAATCAGTGATTAGGGCAGGGAATCAGACTCTAGTAATAATTACATGACTTAAATAAGCATATGTTGTAATAGTAGATAAACTTTATTATAAGGGCTGGAAATGAAAAATTAAAAAGAAATAGTAGGATTACTTAGGACCTGACCTAACTGTTGTTGTTGCTGCTAAGTCTGAACCCATTGAGAGGGTTCAGACCCATAGTGACCATGTATAGGATTTCCGAGGAGCAACTTGTGAGCTTGAACCACTGACCTTGTGGGTCAAAACAACTTTATTTTATAATCCACAGCACCACACCAGGATTCCCTGACCTAATTAGAAACCTTAAATTAGTACAGTAATATGATTTCTGTTAAGGATGGACCATTGGTTTCAGAACATAAATTAATCATTCGTTTGTATACCCTAAATAGGCTCAAGCCTGGCAACAATAGTGAGATTGTCCCAGGATTGGGCAGTGTTTCGTTCTGCTGTACATGAGGTTGCTATGAGTCGGTACCGACTGGATGGCACCTAACAACAACAACAAAATGATTTTATTTAATAGATAATGGCTAACCAACATCTTCAAAATAATCCCATAAGAATTCTAAGTATTTCAGATGATGATGTCCTTACATATAATTTATAGTTTTCAGTTTGAAAATTAAGCAAGATCACAAAATCTTAATGAAAGAGATAAATAAGTTCAAAATATTTGTGA
>NW_006408673.1:4005762-4006359 GCF_000296735.1 Chrysochloris asiatica
AGCCCTTCTGAAAATAAATTTTACAAGCCATATGTTGTTGGAAAAAAATGTGTAAAGACTTTTTTATACATATTTTGTTTTGTTTTTTACTTCATTATAGTCTACGATGATAAATTATGATTCAAAATACATTGTGCATATTAAGCAAATAAAAATTTGACTTACACAGAATGTCAGCTACATTACAGTCACTATGCTAGAATTATGGTATGTACAAATATGAAAATACTGGAGCATGCATGATTCTTATACTATATAATTGTTAGGAGCCCATGTCATTATAGAATATTCAGTAACTCTACTAATTAATCCTTTGCTCTTGTTGATAATCTGAATCTACAAAGTGAAACCAATAAACAGGAATGCCTACATGGCAAAATACTGTTTAAGCATTAATGTTGGGACACATAACAAATTTTCAGAGCTATCTTCCCGAAAATGTTTATAGTTGAGGAGTTACTGAGTTTCAGAAAGAACTTCTATAATAGACTATTCTTTTTCAAGGCAAATGCTACAACTGTCTTGTCAGTCAATTAATAACATCTCTGTGATTTAAAAAAGATGCAAGGCCCTGATCACTTATGCAAAGGTCAATTT
>NW_006408673.1:4006822-4007383 GCF_000296735.1 Chrysochloris asiatica
TTCTCCCTTGATTGTCCCAGGGTCCTCCGCTCCTGGACTGCAAGATCATCTACTCCCCTCCTTTTGTTACAAAACACCTACCTTTACATTTGCAACATTCACAATCATTCCTGATAGCAGTTAGTCAGTATTGAACCACAAGAGTCTTACCCCATCTCCTTTCACCAGTCCTGTCTAGAAAGGTTGGAAAACACTCAGTGGAAATTCTACCTTCCCCTCAACCTCTGACACTAAGCTTCTCTTTTGAAAAGCTGTAAGCCAGTCACTCCATGCCTTTGTAGTTTCCTTCCCCATCACTCCCCCATTTTGGGTAGAGCCAATGTTTAAGTTGCCCATTGCTGTCAACCTTGTGTACAGAGGGGGTGGGAATGATCCTTGTTGTGAAGATTTCTTTACTCTTTTAAGCTACTACATCTATAACTATAGGTCAAGTTCATCAAATTGTAGTGGATTATACTTTTTCCCCTCTTCTTTCTGCCTCTAGTCGAATTCTGATCATCCAGCCATTGAAACTAAGTCAAATATGTACTGTAGGCTAGCATGGGTATTCTTGTGCATCTC
>NW_006408673.1:4019555-4020532 GCF_000296735.1 Chrysochloris asiatica
CTGGTAGTTTCCAACTGTTGACCTTGCGGTTCGCAGTCTGATTTGTAACCACTACGCTACCAGAACTCCTTATAGCAGCTGTTATTGACTGCTGGCTGCATGGTTAGATATTATGGTGTATGCTTGTAGCTTGGCTATATGGCTACAATTGCTGTCTCTTTTTGGGTAATATAGGGAGAGAAAACTCCCACCCCAGGGAAAAAAGTGAGACCAAAAGGATCAAAATCAGAAACAATATAAAAGCAGACACAAAAATTGGCACACAAAAACAAAACTGTAATTGACTGTCCAGTAGCCTTTGCTGTGCAGGTCAGTGTGTGTGCACAGTAGAAACCTCCAGCAGTGTGTAGGGGTGTCCAATAGTTCAGGACGCCCCCTCTAGTCACCACTGCAGAGGAACACAGACAGATATTTAGAAGTGAATGGAAGAAAGATTGGTCACAACTTTTATCTCTGAATGTCAGATATCTGCATATGCACAATGTAATTCTCAAAATGACTGTGTCTTTGTATATTGTAGTTGTTGTTGGCTCTTGCCTTTTATGCTGGGATTTTACAATGTGCAAATACCGTTTGGCTGTATGACCAGACCTGCTATCTCTTGTTAGGTAAGGCAGGAATAAAGGGTTCCACCCAAGTCAGAGAGTCTATTTAGGGTTAAATCCCACAGTCAGATATCATAAGAAGCAGCCAAAGGGTTAGCTTGTATGCCCATTGGGGCTTTCAGAGATTTTCTCTTTGTGTTGTGGGAAAATTGTAATTCGTGGGTGCAGCGCTGGTCCCCTTTGGGCATGTGCTTTCACCACCTGAAGATGACTGAGCTGGGCAGAGAGGGTGTGACAGGGGAGAAGATGAAAGAAATATTTTAAAAAGCCATTACACCTCGTTTTCCACAAGTTGCTCTTTGGCTTTCACACTGTATTAGCCTGACTGTGTCCCCTTCTCTGATCGCCATGGCTGTGGGCGGCAGGGAGCGA
>NW_006408673.1:4021651-4022862 GCF_000296735.1 Chrysochloris asiatica
CTGGTGATATGCACCTGTAACGATTATAGCCAAGAAAACAATATGGAGCAGTTCTAGTCTGTCATATGGGGTCTTTATGAGTCAAATGAACTCAACAGAACTCAACAACAATAACTAATAACAATAGTTGGGTGGTGCAAACTGCTAATGTGCTCAGCTGCCAACCAAAAGATTAGAATTAAATGAGTTGGTAATCTAATTTTGAAAAAAAAAATTAACCATTGAAAAACAAATGGAACAAAGTTCAACTCTGAGATACATAAGGTTACCTTGAATCAGAGCCATTTGATGGTAACTGGTTTGTTTGTTTGTTTGCTTGCTTGCTTGCTTTGTTTTAAATAACAAATGCAGAATTGGCCTAATTTCAACTGGTTCAGGAGATAGTATATAGTCAAGAATTGATGGAAGAAATCTAAACTGCACTAAAGGCATTGGTAAGATATAAGGCTCTATGAATTGATTGGATACAAATTAAAATGTTTCAACAAATGGATGCAGCAGTGGATGTGCTCACTCATGTATGCTAAGAAATTTGAGGACAGCTATTTGGTCAACTGACTTTAGAAAATCATATTTGTGCCCGTTCTTGAGAAAGTTGATCCAACAGAATAATTGAATAATATTATTAATTATTACACAAGTAAAATCACACTGAAGATGATTCAAAATGGTTGCAGCATTACATTGACAGGGAGCTGCCAGAAATTCAAGGCAGATTTGGAAGAGGACTTGGAATTAGGCATATCATTGCTTATGTCAGATGGATATTGGCTGATAGAAGAGGATATTGAAATATGTTACTTGGGCTTCATTGACTATGTAAGGGAATAATTATGCTCATGAAGAACCTACACATAGACTAACAGTCCATGGTTAAAACAGTACAAGGGGACCCAGCATGCTTTAAAATTAGTAACGGTGTATGTCAACGTTGTATCCTTCCATTGTACTTATTCTGTTAGTAGCTTGAGCAAATAATTAGAGAAACTGGTTATATGAAGAAGCACATGACATCAGGATTAGAGGAGGACATCTATATGAAATGACAAAACCCTGCTTTCTGATAGTGAGGAGGACTGACGGACTTATTAAGGATGATCAAAAACTCAAGCCTTCAGTATGAATTACAAACCAAGGCAGAGAAAACAAAATACTTCACACCTGGATTAAGAGACATCATGATAAAATGAAAACAGGTTTAAATTGTCAAG
>NW_006408673.1:4024107-4029388 GCF_000296735.1 Chrysochloris asiatica
TTCCACCAAACCTGATGCATGCTCTTCTTCATATAATGCTGCTTCTCATATTATTTTCTCAGCATGAATATTGAATAAGTATGGTGAAAGAATACAACCATGATGAACAACTTTCTTGATTTTAACATGTTTAGTGTCCCCTTATCCTCTGAATGACTGTCTCTTGGTTTATGTACAGGTTCCTTATGAGCACAATTAAGTATTCTGGAATACCCATTCTTTGCAATGTTATCCATACCTTGTCATGATCCACAGTCAAAAGCCTTTGCACAGTCAGTAAAGCACAGGCAACTTTTTTTTTTTTCTGTATTCTCTGCTTTCAGCAAAGATCCAAGTGATGACAGTAATAATATTCTTAGTTCCACATCTCCATCTGAATTCTGCCTGAACCTCTAGTAGCTCCCTGTCGATGTACTGCTATAACTGTTTTTGAATTTTCTTGAGCAAAATTTTACTTGCATGCATTATTAATAATATAGTCTAATGCTTTTGGTATTTTGTTGGGTCATGTCTCTTTGGAATAGGCACAAAAATGGATCTCTTCTAGTATGTAGGTTAGGTAGCTGTCTTCTAAATTTGGAATTTATGAGTGAGTGCCATCAGTGCTGCCTCAGTGTGTTGAAAGATTTCAATTTCTATTCCATCAATTCCTGGTGCCTTGTTCTTTGTCAATGCCTTCAGTGCACCCTTGACTGCTTCCTTCAGAATCATTGGCTCTTGATCATATGATATCTCTTGAAATGTTAGAAAATAGACTATGTCTTTTTGACAGTGTCTCTGTGTATTCCTTCTATATTCTTTTGATGTTTTTTTGCATCACTTGATATTTTGCCCATACCTTCAATATTTCAAGTCGAAGTTTGAATTTTGTTGTCTTCAGTTCTTTCCGTTTGAAAAATGTTGAATGTATTTTCCCTTTTGTTTTTCTAAATCCAGAACTTTGCACATTTCATAATATTATTTGACTTTGGCTTCCTGAGCTATCCTTTGAAAATTTCTGTCAGCTCTTTAACCTCCTCATTTCTTCCATTTGCTTTAGCATCTCTATGCTGGAGTCAGAGTCTCTTTTGACGTCAATTTTGGTCTTTTCCTTATTTCTTGTCTTCTTATGAATCTTTTGATTTTTTCCCATTTGATATTCTTGATGTCATCCCACAACTCTCTGGATTTCAGTCATTACTGCCTAATGCATCAAATCAGTACTTGTAGATGATCTCTAAATTCTGGTGGTATATGTTCAAGGTCATGTTTTGACTCTCATAGATTTAGCTTAATTTTCTTCATTTGCACTCTGAATTTCCATGAGCAACTGATCATCAGTTTCACAGTGTGCTCATAGTCTTGTTTTGGCAGATGATATAGAGCTTTTCTTTTGACTCTTTCCCCAGATATAGTCAACTTGTTTTCTGTGTATTCCATCTGGTGAGGTCTATGTGTATTGTCATCGTTTATGTTGTTGAAAAGGTATTTGCAAAGAAGGAGACACTGGTCTTTCAAAATACTCTTATGAGATTATGAAGGCTATATTTTCCAATGACCGATCCTACCTCTTTCTTTCCAACCTTTGAATTCCAATTGCCAGTAATTATCAATACATATTGATTGCATGTTTGATCAATTTCAGACTGAAGAAGTTGGTAGAATTCTTCAATTTCATCATCACTGACTTTAATGATTGGTGTGTAAATTTGAAGAATAGTGGTATTAACTGATCTTTGTTGTATGCATATAAACATTATCCTATCACAGACAGTATTGTACTTGAAAATAGATCTTGAAATGTTCTTTATGGTGATTAGTGTGACACCATTCCTCTTCAATTTGATATTTAAAGCAAAGTAAACCATATGATTGTTAGATTCAAAATGGCCAATACCAGTCCATTTCAGCTCAGCAATGCCTAGGATCTTGATGTTTGTGAGGTCCATTTAGCTTTTACAACTTCTAGTTTTCATAGAGTCGTACTTCATACATTCCTTGAATTAAATAATTAGGTTTTAATAAAAACCCAATGAAAAAAAAAAAACAACACTGAGTCTTGGCAAAACTAAGAAGCATTTCTACTCTTTCCTATAAGGTAATTATGAGTTGTAATGGACTCAATGGTAGTAAGATTGATTCTTTTGAAATAAATACTTGCAATTTTGCCATCCTTTTTATATTGTTAAATACTGTATACCTTAGTTCATTTCTGACACAATATAACAATTTTGTATTTTTATTTTAAAATAGAGGTATTTCTATCAGGAAATTTTCATCTAAATGTTAAAGTTTAAGATCGTTCTTATTTAGAGAGGAGTATACAAATTGGGCTGCTAATCTCATGGTCAGCAGTTCGAAATTACCAGCTGTTCTGTAAGAGAAAGATGAGGTATTCTGCTTGGAAACTCTGTACAGGGTTGCTATCAGTTGGAACTAACTCCACAGCACATAACAACTACAACAACAACATCTGAGAACATGACATAGACATTCATTCACTCAACAAATTTGTACTGAGAGTTGGCACTTCAAACCCACCAGCTAATGCTTGGAAAGCCTATCCAGGGTCACAATACTCCAAAACGGAATCAATGTAGAAATAAGGAACACAAAATAATGACAAAATTTATATTCAAGTAGTAGTCAAGATTAAAATCAGGAAAGGAATGCACAAGTGCTGTATTTTTGCACTGTACTTCTTCAGTCTCTATGCTGAGCTAATAATTAGAGAAGCTGGATTACATGAAGAAGAATGTGGCATCAGGATTGGAAGAAGACTCAGTAACAATCTGCGATATAAAGATGATACCACCTTGCTTGCTGAAGGCAGAGCGGACTTAAAATACTTACTGATGAAGATCAAAGACCAAAGTCTTCTGTATAGGTTGCAGCTCAATGTAACAACAAACAAAAATCCTCACTTATGGACCAATAAATAATTTCATGATAAATGAAAACCAAAGTCAGAGATTTCATTTTGTTTGGATCCACCATGAACAGTCATGGAAGCAGCAGGCAAGAAATGAAACAACATATTGCATTAGGCAAATTTGCTGCACAAAACCTCTTTAACACATTTAAGAGTAGAGATGTCAGTTTGAGGACTACAGGGCACCTGACCCTACCCATGGTATTTTCAGTATTCTCATATGCAAGTGAAAGCTGTGCAAAGAATAAGGAAGGCCATAGAATAAGTCATGCCCTAGAGGTACAGTGTTGCAGAAGAATACTAAAAGTACCATGGACTGCCAAAGAACCAACAAATCTGTTTTGGAAGAAGTAGAGCCAGAATGCTCCGTAGAAGCCAGGATGGCGAGACCTTGTCTCTCATACTTTGGATATATCAGGAAAGACCAGTCCTTGGAGAAGTACATCATGCTTGGTAACGTGGCAGTTAAATGAGCAAGACTAGGACTCCCAATGAGTTGGTACCATGACAGCAAAAATGGGATCAAGTATAACAACAATTGTGAGATTGGGACAGAATTGGGCATTGTTTCATTTGGTTGTGCATAAGGTCGTTATGAGTCAGAAATGACTCAACAGCATCTAGCAGCAACAACAACAGAGACACTAAATTGAAAATGGTCTTTAAAAAAAAACAATTGTAGACATAATAACTAAGAAGCAAAGATAATATTCTAAGGACCCTGTGCATCACCACACATCATTTAGGTGATGATTAAGAAAGAAATAGCTTAAAGTGTCATTTTATCTGTCTTACAAAAATAATTAGTAAAGTTCAGCATCTTACCTATATATTTATATCCTTCTTCCCCATTTATTATGGGTCTCAGCCAAGTTGATTTAGTTTGTGAATTTTTAGTCACATGGGCACCTAGAGGAGGATAGAGTGTGAATATCATATCAATGGCTTTGAACTTCTTGATTATTTCAGAGTATCTTTCATGGTCATCTGTAATAAAAACAGAAAAACACTAAAACTTACAATTGAATATTTTATAAAATGTCTAATGTGGTTCTTTTAAGGATTGCAATTTGGATGCAAATGATTACACTGAAAATAAGGATTTTTGTAACCAAAGGTACTTTACCAAAAATATTACTGTTAAGAATATCCATTTGCTCTGAAAACTCTCATCCAAATTACAATAAAAAGGAAAAACTAAAAACAAAAAAAAAAACATACTATTAAGATAATTTGTAGAAAAAATGAAGAAGGATCTTACTAATATCTTCAAACATTATAAATCTGAAGCAATGCAGTTAATAGTGGTAGAAAAATTATAAGATAATCAATGAACAGCATTTACATTATACATACTATAATAGAAATGTGTATTTTTATTTTTAGCAACCTTTAAACAATAAAATTAGATTGACTTGGAAAAATATTAAGTAAATTTGAATTACAAAAACTAGAACTATTAAAATAGTGAATATACTTAGATTATTTTAAAAAGACAATATAGTAAATGCTTAAGAGATGTTTGAATTTTCTTTTACTTTCTTCTGTTTTGACAAACATTTATTTAGTACGGCTACTTGGTAGTACCAACAGTTTAAACTTTATAACTTACCATAAGCTTGGCATTTTGAATCCACCCAATGGATCTGTGGAAGAATGGCCTGGGTGGTAATCTACATTTACTAGATTGTTGTTTTTGGTACTGTCATATCATTTCTACTCACAGCAATCCTATATATGAGAGTAGAACAACCCCATAGGGTTTCTTGGCTGTAATTTTTACAGAAGCTAATTACTGGGTCATTTTCACAAACAACTACAGCATAGCTTCTAAACACCAACTTTTCAGTTAGCAACAGAGTGCTTAACTATTTTGCCACTGGGGTTCCTTCCATAAATTACACCCATTGAAAACTCTACGTATAGCAGCAGTTCTACACTGAAATACATGGCAAATAAATCTCCTTATCTGTTAATAATGAAATTATATTTTGATTATCTAAGGAATCTCGTATTTGTAAACACAGTTTTGTTATCTAAACATGACCTTCATTAACTAGCATATCAGAAAACTGGAATAAAAATAATTTTAATTTCAAAGTAACAAAATAAAATAAAATCCGGTTATGGACCTTGGGCTTCCAGTTTGTAATGTTAACAAAAACTGTATGGTATAGTTATTTGACAGTATTATACTTAATAAATCATTTTGTTTTTCTAAAACGAAAGTGCTTCAGTTTTCAGCAAAAAACACACAAAAAAACCTGCACTAGGATTGAAGTAAGGAGCTCTGGTAGCGTAGTGGTTACTAACTGGGCTGTGAACCACAAGGTCAGCAGTTCGAAACTACCAGCTGTTCAGCGGGAGAAA
>NW_006408673.1:4031118-4032570 GCF_000296735.1 Chrysochloris asiatica
TCCTACTTCAGTCAGTTCTGGATGGGGTTCTGGATTCCACCTATGGTCTTGTGCAATGTAAAGATTCCACAGGAAGCCTCTTTCACTGGGCAACTTCTAGCCCCATTTAAGGTATTCCAATCAGTAATAGGCTGAAGATGGACTTACAAGCTTTCTGTAGTGATGATTCTGGCTATTCCTTTCTCCCCACCTTAAGTGTCTATTTTACAATGGTAGGCAAGGGAAACCAAGATTCAAAAGACAGTGAAGAATCTTAACATTATTCCCCTCTTTTACCACTTCAAACCATGCCTCAACCCCTGTATCCCAGAACCCTGTTGTCCCATGGTTGTGCATACATCATTTATCTCTGTCCCACTTAACCCATGTGAACCTGCTGAACTGTTCTCCCATCAACCTTGTTCTTCCATTTCCCTGAAGGTCTTGTGTGTTGTCCCCCCAAATGTTCCCCTCCCGCAACCAAGCTTTACTGTGTCTATTCCCTATCCTGTGCTCTATTTTACCTCCCTGCCTCCCATCCTCTCATCCCATACATCCTGATGATCAGCAAATCTATATAATGTTTTTCTCCCTTTTTAGTGTGGGTTCTTTTTCTTACTCTTTTACAATAATAGTCCAATGCAGTATTTCTCCTTTTGTGACTGACTAATTTCACTCAGCATGATGTCCGTAAGGTTCATCCATCTTTTTGCTATTGTAAACAGAGCTGCTATGAACATTGGTGAGCATATAGCTACTCGTGTTATGGTTTGTATTTCTTGTTGGTAAACACCAAGTAGAGGAATTATTGGATTATAAGGTATTTCTATTTCCAACCTTCTGAGGAAGCACAATATTGCTTTCCAGAGTGGTTGGACCATGTTGCACTCCCACCAACAATGTAGGAGTGTCCCAGTCTCTCTGCATCCTCACCAGCATTTATTGTCCTCTACTGTTTTGACCTTTCCTATTATTACTGGTATGAGATGATATCTCATTGTTGTTTTGATTTGCATCTCTTTAATGGCTAGTGATTGTGAACATTTTAATGTGTTTGAGAGCTGCCTGGATCTCTTCTTTGTTGAAGTGTCTGTTCATGTCCTGTGCCCATTTTTTAATTGTGTTATTTGTCTTTTTCTTGTAGAGGTGTTGAAGTTTCCTATATATTTTAGAAATAAGTCCCTTGTCCGATATGTCATTGTAAAATACTTTTTTTCCCCATTCTGTGGATTCCCTTTTTACTCTTTTGGTGAAGTCTTTTGATGCACTGAAGTTTTTAATTTTTAGTAAGTCCCACTCATGTATTTTGTCTACTTTTGTTTGTGTACTTTTCAAAATGTTTGGTAGTCTGTGTATTCCCTGTATTAGAGCCCTCAGATTCATTCCTATTTTTTAATTGATGACTTTCATAGTTTTGGGATTCACATTTAGGTCTTTAGTCCATGCTGAGTTGGTTTTTGTATAAGGCATGAG
>NW_006408673.1:4035630-4036880 GCF_000296735.1 Chrysochloris asiatica
AGGTTGGGCATAGAAAGTGCAACAGAGAAGAGGAGGAAAAAATGTGTAGAATCCCCTGCACCTCCTTATGCATATGGCACTACAATGCTTTTAGCTCAGGTTCCCTGTGCCAGTCGGGTGGTAGCCCCACCCTGTGAACTCTTCCCCAGGCCGGGTGGCTACAGAGGAAGTCTCATTTCAAGTGATTCCTAACTTGTATTATTTTCATTTATATCGTGATTTTTTTCCACTTGCACGTGTGGGAAACTGACATCCTGTATCTTATGGTAGATCTAGAGCTCTGGTGTTTTCTGTGAGCGCAGCTTCTCTGGGTTTTCAGTGCCTCTCCAACGGAACCTTTCCTACCTGGCTGTCTCTGCTGCCCACAAAAACCAGAACTCTTTACGGTATCTTTTAAAATTAATTACAGGTTAACACTTAACAATTTTTAGCAAAATTACAGCACATACTAAAATAGAAACTCAAAGTCCTCTTCTTCCTATTTTATTATCATTCTCAGAGAAAAATAAGAGCTTAATTTTTTTCCTGATATTGATACTCTTTGCTATTTGTTCATATTTTGGATTAGCACTGGATTGCTTACTGAAAGTTCAAACCCACTAGTCACTCAATGGGAGAAAGATTTTCAGCCTTAGAAACCTTGTACATTTGCTATCAGTCAGAATCAACTCCATGGCTGTAAGTTTGAATTTTTATGAGTTTTTTTGTTGTTGTTGTTGTTATTCATATTACCACATTGGAGTTAAATCTAGTAGTAGTATTCTTAGAACGCTAAAGGATAAGAGCTCTTGCTTAACTCTTTTTTATTGGGCCATTAATGTACAATCTGGAGATCTTATAATTCTGTGTACCTAGGTCTGGTTCCTATTACTTACCTGTCAGGTGTTGCACTGTGTTGGTCTTTATGTTGTTGTAATTCTGGAAGCTGTGTCACTGGTTTCTTAAATACCAGGAGAGTCACACATGGTGACATGTTTCAGCTAAGTTTCCCAACTGAGACAGACTGGGAAGAAGGAGAGATGGACTACTTCCAAATATATAGTAACTAAAAACAGTGGAATGCTCTCAGATAGCACCAGCATATTGAATATTGAAACATGATATGGTACACCAGAATATTGTCATATAAAGTACTGGAAGATGAGCCCCTAAGACTTAAACGTACTCAAAATATGACTGGAGAACAGTTGCCTCCTAAAAGTAGAGATGATTGTGATGACTCAAATGGAGTAAAGCTTTCAGGACCTTCA
>NW_006408673.1:4037915-4046862 GCF_000296735.1 Chrysochloris asiatica
TTAAACATATTATCAGGAAGGACCACTCCCTGGAGAAGGACATCATGCTTGATAAAGTGCAAGGTCAGAGAAAAAGAGGAAGACCTCCAACAATGAAGACCTCCAACAACAGCAGCAGCAATAGGCTCAACAACAACAAGTCTGGTTCTTTGGGAAAATGTCACTCTTAATTTTCATAACTCTTCAATCTACCAAGTGGTTAGTTATCTTCATAGAGAGGCAACATTAATAGCTGAAAGCAGTGGCTCTGAACTACATTGTTTGTGTGTGATATCTAGATAAGCCATTAATAAACTGTGTGTCCTGAAACAAGTTAATTAACCTCTCTCTGGTTCAGTGTCATAATAAAATTGTCCACGTTATTCATATCACCACAGCTTCCAGTCTTCCATTCTATCACCCCGACCCCTGACCCCCTTACTGTGCCTTGGGAGAGTGTGTGTCAAAGAAGCTGTTTTCCTGACTGAAGAAGTTGGATGCTTAACTGTCAGTTGCTCTCACTGAGTGCTGTGGAGTAGGTTCTTACTCATAATGACCATGTATATGGTTTCCTATGAAGGGCTGGTGGATTTGAACTGTTGACCTTGCTATTAGCAGTTCAGCTCTGACCTTTGCTGCACATCAGGACTTATTTAGTGGATCCCACTAAATATTGACCAGTTCCCTGGGAGTGTCTTCCAGCTCCATACATTTTTGGTTAGTCAGTGACTACAAATCAGTGGGCTATATTAATTGGTGTTATGACAATCCACTTTGCTATTATTATTATTAGCAATAACACTAATAAATACCATATTTCATAGAATTTGACATTCCAGATTATGGTGGTACCATTAATTTATATCAGGAGGGACAAGTCCCTAGCTCTACTTTACCACGATATCATACTTGGTAAAGTGGAGGGTCAGTGAAAAATTGTAAGACCCTCAAGGAGATGGACTGAACCTCAAGGAGTACTCACAGTAATGGATTAAAGCATAGCAATTAGTGTGAGGATAGTGCAGGACCAGGCAGTGTTATTTTCTACCCTACATAGGGTCATTATGAGTCTTAATCAATTTAGTGGCACCTAACAATGGGCTGTGAACCACAAGGTCAGCAGTTTGAAACTACCAGCTGTTCCATGGGAGAAAGATGAGGCTTTCCGTTCCCGTAAAGATTTACAGCCTCGGAAACCCTGTACACGGTTGCTATGAGTTGGAACTGACTCCACAGCACATAACAACAACAACAGTAACAAGAATCATAAAAGACTGACAATACACATAGCCCAATTTAAGAGACATTAAAATATGAAAATTAGTAGCATATGGTAAAAACAATTATGAATAGGTAGCTACTCCACAGCACTTAATTAGAGCAACTGACACTTAAGCATCAAACTTCTTCAGTAAGGAAAATGGTTTCAGGAAAACAACATCTTTGCCACACACTCACCCAAGGCACAGTAAGGGGGAGAGGGGCCGGGGTGACTGGATGGAAGATTGAAAGTTGTGGTGATATGAATACTGTAGACAATTTTGTTATAATACTGAGCCAGAGAGAGTTTAATTAATTTGTTTCAGGACACACAGTTTCTTAATGGCTTATCTAGGCATCACACACAAACAATGTAGTTCAGAGTCCCTACTTTTAACCACTGATGTTGCCTCTCTATAAAGATAATTAACCGCCTGTTGATTTGAGAGTTATGAAAATTAAGAGTGACATTTTGCAAAAGAACTAGACCTGTTATTGTTTATTAGATTAGTGTGGTATTTTACATTAGTGTTCTTATGCAGAATTTCTCCTTTTGTGACTGATAATTTCACTCATCATAAAGTCCTCAAGGTTCATCCATGTTATGCGGTGGCTTGCAGCTTCCTTGTTATTCTTCAAGGAAGCATAATATTCCATGAAGCCCAGTCCCCTTGTAATTGTATTTTTTATATTATTGTTTGATTAATACCTATCTCCCTCACAAGATTACAAACTCCAGCAAGGCAAAATTCAGTTTTTTGCTAGCCATAGTACTCCCTAGCACCTAGCTTTGGCACTTAGAAAGGGGCAATAAAGTCTTAATTAATGATGGTACATGATAATAGTATAGCAACTATAACAGCTGCCAAACACTGAGAGCTTAGTATTTGTCAGATAGTGACAACAATAGCGAGGTTGGCCCAGGATTGAGCAGTGTTTCGTTCTTCTGTGCATAAGGTTGCTATGAGTCAGTACCGACTTCAGGGCACCTAGCAACAACAACAACAACAACAACAATACTAAACAGTTCTGGTCCTGGTGTGGCACTGTTGGCTAATGTGTCAGACTGCAAAGTTGTTTGAACTCCAAGTTCAGTGGTTCAGGCTCACCAGCTGCTCTTAAGAAACCTTATACAGTGTCACTGTGGGTTGGAATCGACTCATCTGCACACAACAACAACAACATACTAAACTGGTTGCTTATGAGGGTAAGTAAAAAAATATTGTCATAAAATCAAAACAAACTTTATGAAACAAAAGTAACAAAATGTGAAGCTATTGTTTCTTAACACATCCCCCTCTAGGTCTAGTCTATGCACTTTTAGGGTGGAGTTTTCATCTTTCATCTTTCTAACTCTCCCCGAAAAATCCTGCCATTTTCAATTTGTATATACCTCATCAAAACACCATTTTTGGCATCCTCCTGGGACTCAAATCATGTTCTTCTTAATGTTCTTTGAGTTTGGGTATGAAGGATTTTCCAACAAAATTTTCTAGGTCAACCCTTCATACCTTCAAAGTCTGAGACAGTATATTGTTGTGATAGAAAATAATTCTTGGTGCAATTTCCCTTGTCTTTTTATTACTAATGTGGTTTTTAATTTCTGCAAAACTTCTTTATAATAAACACCCATGATTATCTTCTTCTGTCCTTTGAGAAACTATCAAAATTAACCTTTTGGAATACCTAAAATAATCTCTATAAGCTTCTAAGCTCACCTCCTAGCCTTGAATTTAACTGGTCCATCAGAGCCTCTTGGAAGCCACAGTTTTGGTTGGACTTTGCTCTCTGGATTATATTAGTAAATCTAAGATTTATCCTCAGTTACAATTTGTTCTGTAAACTTATCGTCATTATCTTCCTCCTTGTTTAAAAACTGATGGTAGTATCAGGTCTTTGAGCTAGTTGATCATTGCACAATACTTTTGGAATCTATTGAGCCAAGATTTCTGCTCAAAATTGAAAATACCGAACCATGTGAGATCATAAGTTCATTAGCTATCATTTCAACAGTTCTATGATTTTCTTTGACCAGTTTCTAAACTTCAGCCAAATCAAAGTTACTTGATTCATCAAATTTGACAGTTTTTCTTTTCTTAGTTCCACTTTGAGGTCTTTCCAACCTTCCTTAAAACACTTGCTATATCTAAAAGTGATAGTTTTATGTGGGCCAACATTCTTGTAAATTTGTTGACATGCTTCAATGATTTGGGAAGATATATTCTTGAGTTTTGTTAAAAATGTGATTATTAGTCCCGACCTTAAAATTGTTTTTTTCCATAGCACAAAATGCATCATTTTATTGAAGATATCCTAAAGAGACTGTTGTTGTTAAATGCCTTTGAGTCAGTTCCAACTCACAGCAACCCTATATAGGGTTTCTGAGGCTATAATCTGAGACTGTAATCTTTGAAGAGGCAGAAAGTCTCATTTTCCTACCATGGAACAGCTGGCAGGCTTGAACTGCTGACTTTGTGATTAGCAGTCCTGTGCTTATGCTACAGAGCCACAGTGCTCCCCTAATGAGACTGAGACAAAGGTATTATTGAGAAACTATGTCAGGAGCCATCCACTCATCACTGAGGCATGTTGAAATACATTTGTTGTTTTTAATAAACTTTTGCATGTATGAACTGTAAGCTACATTACAATACATTTTTACCTACATTCATACATTATCTCATTTCTTCCTAAAATTTCATGTATTCAATGTATTGACAATCTCATGAATTCATTATTATCACACTCCTTTCACATCTGGAGGTACTAAGGTACAGAAATATTACCAAGCATTCTCAATGCCTCCCAGCAAGTAAATGGTGAAGCATGGATCTACATCCAATTCTATCTAATTTTAAATCCTATCCACTTAACCAGGATGCCACATTGTTTTAACACATAGTTCTGGTATCATGGGACTATTAGTAGTTTCCTAGGTTGTTAGTCAAGTAGTTCTAATAGTCCCAGTTTCCTAGGTTGTTAGTCAAGTAGTTCTGCCTCACTTTGAAAGAATTTTCTGAAATTTCAGCTATTTTATGAAGCACAATCTGTTGGTCAACATTATGCTTTCTTATCAAAAAGCAGCAATCCCATAGCAGTTTTCTGATTTTTTTTTTGCTTTCTCCACAAAAACTCATTTCAGAGGCTGGATCCAATCCATTATTTATAGACTAATTATTGGCTACTCCATTTGCTAGAAATGTAAATTTTATAATATCCCATAGTATGACCTCCTTGGCCACCTCTAGCTTGTCTCACTTCTTAGATAAGTGAGATTCAATATGTTTATTAATCAAGTTGATAAGTTCTCAGAGAGTCCAAAGATGTACTATTATTCCCTTTCCAAAACTGGCCTATATATTATTTCAAGCTCATTGCCTCCATCCTGCAAAATCTGAGCTTGAATACTAAAGACAGTACATCATGTTCATTATTAAAAAAAAATTGTAAAATTTATGAAATTAACATAAAGTTGCTAGCTTGAAATAATAGTAAGGATGACACAAACAAAGATGGTCTAGCATTGCATCTATCATCCTGGTGTAGTGCTATATGATAAGCACTGGACTGATAATCACAAGGTCAGTAGTTCAATTCTACCAGCTACTCCTCAGAAACACTATACAGGGTCACTATGAATTGGACTCAACTCAACTGTACTTAATAACAATCATTGTAATTAGGGTGTGAGGAAGCTATATAGAACAAGCACTGGACTATGGGCCACAATGTCCATGGAACAAGTCCATCGATCACTCTGAGAGAAAAAATAGGCTTACTGTACCAAAAAAAAAAAAAAAAAAATTAATAACATAAGAAACTCTTTACAGGGTCACTATAAGTTGGAGCTGACTCGATAGCATATAACAGCAACATTATCACAATTGTTACTTTTTTAGTATTATTTAAGGATATTTTAGCAACAAAAAAAGCACACACAAAAAATCTTAAATTGATGAGCAGTACTTTTTACATTGAATGGTGAGAACCTTAAGGAATGTTTGCAAGTGTCATTTTCTTCTGAATACATCTTACCTCAAATGAATATCCTGGTACCAACATAATGTTTAAAAAAGGGCACATGTCTGAATTATTAAATTCAGGATCATTCCAAAGTGCATCATGAAGAGTTAGGTGACTAACGAGGCTTTACTAGTGACCTCAGGCTATTGAACAAAATGGCAGACCTAGTTTTTGATGTCTATTTTTGACAAGTATAGTAGAAATATACTAATTCTTTACATTTACCCTAAGCCTGCATTGTTATTCAACTAGATGCAGTATCACTAGATGGACTAAAAATCTACATTATAGCCTCCATCATAATACATGAGTTCTGGTGTGGCAATATGAGCTAATGCATCAGACTGCAAAGTCATTTCAACTGCAAGGTCAGTGGTTCAAGCTTACCAGCTTCTCCTTGTAAACCCTATACAGTTTTGCTATGGATCAGAATCAACTTGATGGCACTTAACCCAACAATCATAACACATACTTCATAGGTTAAGAATAATGGTAGCAAGTACTGGAGTCTTTTATTCATTATGAATATTATGTGTTCAAAATTCCAATTTATCTCTCCAGGGTCAATGACCAGTGAGGAGACATTTTTAGTGTGGGATTATATGTGAGCTTCAATGGTGGTCATGTAGTTTATAACACGTTATAAACTATTTTGAAATAGAAGTGGTGATTTGTTTCCATAAAGATTTAAAGTTTTGGAAACACTATGGGGCAGTTCTACTCTGCCTTATAGGGTCACTCAGAGTTAGAATCTTGGTGTGGTATGAATGACCAATTTCTAATTCTAATTTCTTTTAGTACCATACTATCATTCAGTTAAATCACATTATTTTGCATACATTTTCTCTGATTTGAAATAAGTGACTGTCATACTTTTTTGTCATGCCATTTTTATCTAAGATTTCTCTATCCATTAGTAAATTTGAAAAAAAGATACTAATTTATCAATATGAAAAATTATATATGTCTTGAACAAGGGAAAGTGAATCTAAAGACAGTCCCGTTTCTGAATTAATGGAACCTTCTTACATATAATTTATTTTTAGTTGAAAGATAAGATCTTAAAGATCGTTGAGGAAGGAGTAAAACATTAAGATTTGAAACCAAAGGATAAAATAGTTGAGAAGGCAATATGTCACTGAATGATATAACCTGCAAAAATAAATGCATGGACCATTGATCTCATATTACAGTTAAATACCAACAGTACTTAATTTAACTAAGAGCAAAAATGTTCATTAACACTTGGGTGAGAGTGAAGGATGCAAATAAGGTTATAAATTACCTTAAAATTATTAAAATATAGCAAATAGTGCTACTTTTAAGTACTCCTAATTTGTGAAAAGAGATACATATTGTGAAGATCTCCATAATATTTGTTATGATGTAATTTGAAGACTAAATGTGTGGAAATAATACCTTTGATATATACCTTTATAAATCTAATCAAACTCTGTTATAAAATAGAGGATTAGGGGATCACAATCATTTGAATTTCCAGTAACCAAAGAATGGTTATTTCCCAAGGTCCACTTCCCCAATGGAATAAATATATTGAGTTCATTTTAAAATGCTAACATTCTAATTTTATTTACTTGATGATTTAAAGAAAAAAAATTTAGATTGCTAAGCAAATTATATACATTTTCAAGTGTTGGGTAGCAAAAACAAAGAGATTTTTCCACTTTCTTTCTTAATACAATTTAGATGGAAAACACAGATCATGTATAACAATGTATAAAAATATATAGCTTAGCCAAAATACTAAAACAATTGTGGTTAATAATTTCAGTTGACTTATAAGAATTTCCTAAGACCAAGTGTATGTTTGTGTGTGTGTGTGTGTGGGTGTGTGTGAAGGATCCCTAGTGGCACAATGGTTCAAACATGGGCCTGCTAAGCAAAAGATTGGCTGTTTAAACCCACTAGCCACTCGACGGGAGAAAGATGTGTATGTGTATGTATGAGTGTGTGTGTATGATGGTGAGCATGTGCATGCACAGGTATGGGCATACACAAATATTCTCAGTAAATGATTGGAGTATAGTGATAATTTTAAATACTCTATGTTAAAATATACTCTTCATTTTTTTCTGAAGATATGAGTCTCTAGATGGCTAGATTAAATTCATTCACATGATGTTAGTCTGATAGAATAAGACAAATGCTCCTCCCAGTTTGTTTATCACTTGTGAGAGTAATTAAATAACAAAAAAACTTAAAACTTGAGAGCATGCTGCCAGCTTTTCTCAGGCTCATCATAAATAATTGTCAAGATATTCATTTTCACATATTTTAAAAGAGTATTTTAAAACACAGTGGTCACACTTTCTCCAGCTAATAGAAAGGCTGGTGGTTTTACTCTACCAGCCTTTCTGTTAGTTGAAGAGAGAAACCCTACAGGAGAAAGATGCAGCAGTCTGCTTCCATAAAGATTTACAGCCTTGGAAACCCTAGCGGGTGCAGCTCTACTTCTTCCTATAGGGTACCTATGAGTCAGAATTCAACTCCCCAAAAGTGGTTTTTTGTGTTCTTTTTTAAACAAAGAAATTTACCTGTAAGATTAAAGCATTAAAATTCTAATGATTAAATATAAGCACTCTTTACGGTTGAATTATGAATTACTCAGTTTCCTTGTTTTTTCTTGCCACTGAGTTACCTTTTTTTTTTTTTTTTTTTGTCTTTTTCATAAATGTATAAATATCAGTAAAGGCTAATTGTACTTCCAACCACTCTTTAGGCTATTCATTAGTAATATGAGTTTTAAAAGGTGTATTAGGGAAGAAGTTGTTATTATATACACAATTCAATAGTTGAAGAACTACTGTCCAATACTATCTCAGTCCCTTGGTAAAAATGATCATAATTGTCAGTTAATGAAAACAAGTTTAACTTTATACTCTTTCTCAGCAATTAGATCACCTTGACATGCAAAAATATTAGCTACAACAGCACAAAGATTCACTTGCCTTTTCATATGCTTAGCACTATTTTAAGATCCTAAAAGAAAAATAATGCTATAATATTTAATGAAAAGAAAAAATAAAAACCAAAAAAAAGGACATAAACAAAAATATTTCATGTTGAATTTTCCCAAGTGAATATCAAATATATGTTGTTTTTATAAAATCAGTTCTGTCTTTCGTAACTTAAACTATTCTCTAACTTTAAGGACTTCATTTTCCAGATTAATAGACATATATCAATGCTGGCAAAGGGATCTATAGTTTTAGACCTGCTTATTATATACAAAAACATATAGAATTTACACTTTTTTTCAGAAAAAGTTTGGGCAAAAGCCAATTAGTATGTGGATACATCTAATTGAACAAATGTCAAATTTCTTAGCTATGATTTATGTATAGATATACATGTTGTTGTTGGTATTGTTTTTGTTAAGTGCTGACGAGTCAGTTCTGACTCATAGTGACCCTGTACAAGGTTTCCAAAGAGTAGCTCGTGAATTTGAACTGTTGACCCTCAATTTAAAACTGACCTTGCAGTCCAGTGCATTATCCCACAGTGTCACACCAGAACAAATTTACTTATTTGTCATTGTTGTTGTTGTTGTGTGTCTTGGAGTCGGTTCCGACTCATAGCAACCCTGTGCAGGGTTTCCAAGGCTCTAAATCTTTACGGAACAATTTCCTAGCTATGATTTATTTTTAGATATCAATAGATTCTA
>NW_006408673.1:4048102-4048956 GCF_000296735.1 Chrysochloris asiatica
AAAGACTGTGTGCTGGCAACCAGGAGGCTGGTTTGCAGAGTGTGCTATTTGGTTGTTTAACTGATTATATATTCCTTGAGTGTTTTTGTGCATATCAAAAATAAAACAAACAAACTAGAGGGAATAGAAGCAAATATTGTTAAATGACAATGCATGGAGTGGACTGTAATCATTGCAATGAAACAAAATATGATAGGATGTGTGCAAAATTGTTGTTCTCCCATGTAAGTTATCATTCAATTCACAATAAAAGCTTAAATATATATTTTTAAAGAGCACACAGGATGTTGCATGGAGGGGATTGCATTCATTGAGATGAAACAAAGTGTATGATTTGTTGAAAATAAAACTGATTATTTTGTCTGTGAACTTTCACTTAATTCTCAACAATTCACACAAAAAAAGGTCTTTTTAAATTTAAAGAAAAACAAGACCAAGGCAGAATGCAGGACAGACCATCAATTGGTCATAAGTAAGTTCAGGCTCAAGACTAAGAAAATTAAAATAACTCCATGATATCCAAAATATGACCTTGAACACATACCACCTGAAGTTAGACAACATCTCAAAAACTGATTTGATTAATTACACACTAATGAGCAAAGACAAAAACAGTTGTGAGATGATATCATGAGCATCATATAGAAAGAAAGCAAAAGGCCATTAAGAAGAGAAGAAAGAATAAAAAGACCAAAAGAGATGTCAGAAGAGACTCTGAAACGTTCTCTCCAAGGTAGAGATGCTAAAGTAAATGGAAGAAATCAGGAGGTAAAGAGCTGAATAAAAAAAGCTAAAAGGCAGTTGGAAAAGACAAAGTCAATTATTATAATGAAATGTGCAAAGTCCTGGAATTA
>NW_006408673.1:4050731-4051416 GCF_000296735.1 Chrysochloris asiatica
TTGTTTGCACACTTAAAAACCTTTGTGTGACTAAGTACTCTTGTATTTTGATCTTTCTGAGTTATTAGTATAAGATTATGTGCCCACAGTCTCAGTTTTTCCTCTAAAGTACACTATTCTGACAGTGAGACTTTCATTTTATTGTCTTTAACAATTTGGACAGGTTGAACAATTCTTAAGTCAAGAAGATCTGTTTTCTTTTGTTTAACAGTTCTTCTCTCAATTTACCCAAGCCAGGCAAATCTTCAAGACTGTTTGAAAATCTTTTTAGCTAAACTAACAAATGCATAGCTTACAAACTATCCTTTCCATTTATTTATAGGATACAATTTTGTCAAACTCTCTGCCAGGGATATAACAAGGACCACCTTTCCTCTAGTTTCCAATACCACTTCCACTTTGCCTGTGAGTCCTCACCAGTGTAATATTTAACATCCATATTTATGCTAACGTATGCTATTGGTGAGTTAGGTATTCTTTAAATTGACTTAGATTTTTTTCTATTATGCCCAGAATTTCTACCTGAATATCTGTTAATAGAAAAGTTATATTCATTAATAGTCTGTTCAGGGTAATCTAGAATTTCTCTATCATGCTTCTCAAAATTTACTCCTCACCTACTGTTCAATTCCATCATTTCAGGCATTTTTTAAACCAAAATTCCATTTTTTCTTATGACATCCTG
>NW_006408673.1:4057200-4062028 GCF_000296735.1 Chrysochloris asiatica
CTACAAAACAAAGACAGACTAGGAAGAAAGAGTGACAAACTACTCCCGAATCGCTAGTCACTGAAAACTCTATGCATAGCAGAGAAACATTGTCACAATAGCAAAACGAAATGGTCAATGTTCAAACATTTCAAGAGGTAGCATATGACCAGGAACCAATGATACTAAAGGAAGAAGCCAAGTTGCACTGAAGTCATTAGTGAAGAACAAGGTTCCAGGAATTGATGGAATACAAATTTAAATCTGATGCAGCACTTGAGGACCTCGCTCATCTACACCTAGAAATTTTGAAAAGAGCTCTCTGATAAACAAATTGGAAGAACTCAATATTTTTGACTATTCCAAAGAGAAGTGACTCAACAGAATGTGGAAATCATAGGAAATACCATTAATGTTGCACTCAAGTAAAATTTTGTTAATGATAATTCAGAAAGTGCTATAATAGTACATTCCAAGGTAACTAGCAGATGTTCAAGCCAGATTGAGGTGAGAGCATGGAACAAGGGCCATCAAATCTGATGTCAGACAGCTCTTGCCTGAAAGCAGAGAATACCATAAAGATGTTTAGCTTCCTTTATTGACTTTGCAAAGGCTTTTGATTATGTGGATCATGACAAGCTATGGACAGTGAGGAAAATGAGTAATCTGGAACACTAAAGTGTGCTCATAGACAAAGATGCAAGAGTTTAAATAGAAGAAGGGAACACTTAATGGTTTAAAATTATGAATGATGTGTGCCAAAGTTGTATTATTTAACCATACTTATTTAATCTGTAAACTGAGCAAATAATTTGAGAATCTGGATTATATGAAGAAGAACGTGGCATCAAGATTGGAGGAAGGCTCATTAACAATCTAAGATAAGTGTATGATACAATCTTCCTTGTTGAAAGCAAAGACAACTTAAAATACTTACTGATGAAGATCAAAGACCACATCCTTCTGTATGGGTTAGACCTCAATGTAAAGAAAACCAAACTTCTCACAATTGGTACAGTAAATAATTTCAAGGTAAATGGAGAAATTATTAAAGTTGTCAAGGACTTCATTTTGCTCAGGTCAACCATAAGCACTCATGGAAGCAGCAATCACCAAATTAAAAGAGGTATTGTATTAGGTAAATTTGCTACACAATATCTGTTTAAAATGTTCAAGAACAAAGATATGAGTTTGACGATTAAGGTGTTCCCAACACAAGCCATGATATTTTAATAATTTCATATGCATGTGAAAGTTGGTCAATGAATAGACTAGAAGAATTGATGCATTTGACTTATGGTGTTGTAGGAGAGTATTAAAAGTATGATGGACTATCAAAAGATCAAACAAATCTGTATTGGAAGATGTATAGCCAGAATTTTCCTTAGAAGCCAGAATGGACAGACTTTGTCCTCATATTTTAAACATATTATCAGGAGGTACCAGTTTCTGGAGAAGGACATCATGCTTGTTTAAGTGGAATATCAGCAAAAAAAAGGAACACCTTCAATGTGATGGATTGTCACAGTGGCAGCAGCAATGGGCTTAAGTGAAGCAACAATTGTAAGGTTGGCACAGGACCTGGCAGTATGCAGTTGTGTTGTGTATAAGACAAATATGTGTCAGCACCAATTAGATGACACCTAACAACAACAACAACAATAGATTGAATAGGTATGGTGAAAGAACACAAATATGGCACACATCTTTCTTGATTTTAAACCATCAGTGTCCCCTTGTTATGTTCAAATAAGTGCCTCTTTGTCTATGTACAGGCTCCTCATGAGCACAAGTAAGTGTTCTGGAATACTCATTCTTTGCAATGCTATCCATATCTTGTCATGATCAATACAGTCAAAAGCCCTTGCAAAGTCAATAAAGCACAGGTAAACATCTTTCTGTTAATCTCTGCTTTGAGTCAAGATCCATCCCTATTTCCATGTCTTCTTCTGAATCCAGCTTGACCCTCTGGCAGTTCCCTATTATAGCTGTGTGTGAATTATCTGTAGAAAAATTTTAATTTCATGTGATATTAATGATACTGTCCAATGATCTCAACATTCCATTGGGTCACCTCTCTTTGTAATGGGCACTAATATAAATCTTTTCCATCCAGTTGGCCATGTAAGCTGTCTTCCAGAAGCCTTTGAATAGATAAATAAGGGTCTCCTGTGCTGCATCAGTTTGCTGAAAGATTTCCATTTTTGTTCCCTCAATCCCCAGAGCTTTCTTATTTGATAATGCCATAAGTACACCTTGGAACTTTTTCTTTAGTACTATTGGCTCTTAATCGTATGCCACCTCTTGAAAAGGATGAATACAACCATTTCTTTTTGGTACAATAACTCTGTATTCCTTCTGTCTTCTTTTGATGCTTTCTCCATCATTCAATATTTTGTTCATATTGTTGTTGCATGTGCCATCATGACCCTATGCACAATAGAACAAAGCACAGCCTGGTACTGGACCAACCTCAAAATTGTTGCTATATTTGAGCCCATAGTTGCTGCCACTGTGACAATCCATCTTGTGAGGATGTTCCCCTTTTTCTCTGACCCTCCATTTTACCCAACATGGTATCCTTCTCCAGAGACTAGTCTCTTTTGAAAAAAATGTCCCGAGTATGATAGACAAAGTTTGGTCATCCTGCTTTCAGGGATGGTCATCCTGCTTTCAGGGAGCATTCTGACTGTACTTGTTCCAACACTGATTGGTTTGTTCTTTGAGCAGTCCATGGTACTTTTAATATTCTCCTCCAACTCCATAACAGAAATGCTTAAATTCTTCTGTTGTCTTCCTTATCCACTGTCAGACTTTTGTATGCATATGAGGTTATTGAAAATATCATGTCTTGGGTCAGGCACACACTAGTCCTCAAACTGACATCTTTGCTCTTCAATACTTTGAAAAGGCTTGTGCAGCAGATTTCCCTAATTCAATATGCTGTTTGATTTCTTGACTGCTGCTTTAATGAGTGTTGATGGTTTATCCAATCAAAATGAAGTCTCTGACAACTTCAATCTTTTCTTCATTTGTATTGTTGTTGTTGGTAAGTACCATGGAGTCAGTTCTGACTCATAGTTACCCTGCACAGGGTTTCTAAGGATGTTATTTATTGGTCCAGTGGAGATAATTTTTATTTTCTTCACATTGAGATGCAACCCATACCCAAGTCTGGACTTTGATCTTCATTAGTAAGTGTTTAAAGTCCTCTTCACTTTCAGCAAGTAAGGTTGTATCATCTCCATGCTGCAGGTTGTTAATAAGTCTTTCTCTTATCTTGATGTCATGTTTTTCTTCATATAATACAGCTTTTCTGATTATTTACTCAGCATACAGATTGAATAAGTATGGTGAAAGAAAACAACTTTGGCACACACCTTTCTTCATTTTAAACCACTCAGTGTTTCCTTGTTCTGTTTCAACACCTGCCTATTGGTCTACGTCCAGGTTTCTCATGAGCACAATTAAGTGTTTTGGAATACTTATTCTCTGCAATGTTGTCCATAGCTTGTCATGACCTACACAATCAAAATCTTGTGCATAGTCAAAAGAGCAAAGTTAAACATATTTCTAATATTCTCTGCTTTCAGCCAAGATCCATCTGATGTCAGCAATGATATACTTCATTTCACATATTTTTCTAAATCTAGCTTGAACTTCTGGAAGATCTCTGTCAATGTATGGTTGCAGCCTTTTTGAATTAGCTTTAGCACATGTTAAATTCTGCCCATAGAATCCTTCAATATTTCAATTTGAAGCTTGAATTATTTTCTTTAGTTCTTTCTACTTGAGAAATGCTCAGCATGACCTTCCCTTTTGGTTTTCTGTCTTCAAGTCTTTGAATGTTTCATAATATTTGACTCTGTCTTCTTGAGCTGCCTTTTGAAATTTTCTATTCAGCTCTTTTATTTCTTCATTTCTTCCATTTGTTTTAGCATATCTATGTTGGAGAAAAGTTTCAGAGTCTCTTCTGACATCCATTTCAGTCTTTTCCTCATTTTTTTGTCTTCTTAATAACCTTTGGCTTTCTTTCTGCACGACGTTCTTTATGTCATCCCATAATTCAGCTGAGTGTTAGTGACTAGTTTCCAAAACATGAAATATTATCTTGATATGATCTCTAAACTCAGGTGGGATGCAGTCAATCTTAAATTTTGGCTCTTTTGCTCTTATTTTAATTTCCTTCAGCTCCAGTTGAACTTACATATAAGCAATTGATAGTCTCTTCTAAAATATTCATGGGCCTAGTTTTGGTGGGAGATATGGAGCTTTTCTACTATCTCATACAAAGACGTTTGATTAAATGTGTGGAAACTGAAACTGAGCCAGTTCAACCCATCAAGAGACAATTACAATTTTTTTCAAGTGGTTGGGTGGCAGCAGAGACAGCCAGATAAGAAAGGCTATGTGAGGAGGGACTGAAAACCCACAGAAGCTGCATTCACAGAAAAACACCAGAGCTCTGGATCTAACATAAGGTCCAGGACATCAGTTTCCCACACTCACAAGTGAAAAAAAATCATGATATAAAGGAAATCTGGAGATGGTACTCCCTCTGCGGCAACCCCACTGGGTGGAGCTCAGAGGGTGGGGCTACAGCCAGACCCTCACAGGGAACTGGCACTAAAAGCAGTGCAGTGATATTTGCAAAAGGAAGTGCGGGGGATTCTACACATTTTTTCCTCCTATTCCCTGCCAAACCTTCTTTGCCCAGCCTGGATGCTTTCAGACAGGTGGGTGCACACACACCAACCCCCACTCCTGACCAAAAAAAGAAAAAAAAATCCAACGCTGACCCCACAGTTTAAACGGTACAGAAAGAGCTTGGTGGCTACTTATGACATCA
>NW_006408673.1:4069621-4082310 GCF_000296735.1 Chrysochloris asiatica
GAGGGAGGGAGGGGAAGATGGAGTACAGGATAAGGAATAGACATAGGATAAGCTTTGTGCTAGGGCTAGGGGTCTGGGGGGCAGCAACAAGCATGTGGGGGGAGAGGAATGGAAGAACAAGGCTGATGGGAGAACAGTTATGCATGTTCGCATGGCATGGGCTAAGTGGGACAATGGTAAATGATGTATGCACTACCTTGGAACAACAGGGCTCCGGGATACAGGGAATGAGGCATGGTTTGAAGGGGTAAAAAAGGGAAATAGTGTTAAGATGCTTGGCTGCCTTTTGAATCTTGGTTTCCATTGCCTACCGTGGTAAAATAGACACTTGAGGTGGGGAGAAAGGAATAGCCAGAATCATCACTACAGAAAACTTGTAAGTCTGTCTTCAGCCTATAACTGATTAGAATACCTGAAAGGGGGCTAGAAGTTTCCCAGTAAAAGAGGCTTCCTGTGGAGACTTTACATTGCATAAGAACATGGGTGGAGTCCAGAGCTCCATACAGAACTGACTAGGGTGGGAGATTTCCACTGAAGGGGACTAGTGGATCAGGCTGGAGCGGAAAGAAGAACGGAAGATGCTTCGTGAAGGAAGGACAAGCATGCAAGGTCTGAAACAATAATGGCTGTCTGATTGATCGCTACAGTAACGGGTGAGCAGTTTGCCCAGGACCCATCAAGGCAAGTGGTGGGGACCCCTCAGAGCAATCCCCCTTCCAAGACTGAGACTCAAGTGGAATACATAGGCAGGCATGTGGTCTGGCCTGTGACCATGTTGGTCACTGATGGGGGAAGAGATGGAAAAAACAGCAATAAAGTTGTGAGTTAAGCCCGACCACATTCAATAGACCCCGTGAACCCGGGTGGAGACCTGGATGGCCAACAGTACAGCACAACCTGGGTACTCCTGGGCCCAGAGGCAGTGACATGGCCACAGAGGATTCTAGCTGATGTGAAGTGAGGGGAGATTCACAAGAACACCCATACTTGCAGATAGTGCCCACTTGATCTGGTTTTGATGGATGGATGATCAGAACTCCACTAGAAGAAGAAAGAAGAGGGAAAACAAAAAGAGTAACCTGCTACAATTTGATGAAATTTACCTATACTTATGGATGTAGCAGCTCCAAAAAGGGAACACATCTTTACAGTGAAGATCACTCCTACCTCCTCAGTACACAGGGTTGACAGGGATGGGCAACTTAGACATTGGCTACCAAAAAGGTGGGGTGTATAAAGGCAAGAATTGACTGACTTCCAAGCTTTCAAGAGGGAGCCTAGTTCCAGACCTGGCAGGGGAATGTAGAATCACCACTGAATGATTTCCAATTTGTTGGGCCCAGGCTGGTGAAAGGAAATGGGGATAAGACTCTTGTGGTACAATAGTGAATAATTTTCTACAGGCCTGACTGTGAGGATAGGAAATATAGAGGTAGATGTTTTTTGACAAAAGGAAGGAATGATTGATTTTGCAGCCTAGGAGTGGAGTTCACTGGGACCATCAAGTGAGAAGAACGGAGAGCAGGACCCTACCCAGAGAGGCAGTGACACCAGGGATGGAGACAGAGAAGATGTAGTGGACAGATGGAGCAGCTGGGGACACTGAACTCAGGGAAGTAGAAGGGCTGTGTGCTGGCTGCTAGGGGTTGGGGGTGGGCCTGTGTGGTGTACCCTTTGGGTTTATATGATGATGCATAGAAGGGATTGTAATCACTGCAATGAAATTAAATACAATAGGATGAGTGTAAAGCTGATGTTCTCCTATGTAAGACTCACAATAAAAACTTATAAAAAAAAAAAAAGAAAAAAAAAAGAAAAGAGTGGAAAAATCAAAAATAGTTCCAAGAAGAATGACTATAATAAAGGAGCAGAGGCAAAATTTAAAAAAAAAAAAAAAGACAAAGACAATTACAAGCCCCCCAAATTTTTCATTAGTTTTAAAATGGTTTAGAATATGTTATTTGGCACTGAATACACTTCTTAAAGTAATAATAAGCAGGCTTAAGTTTTTCTAAAACATCATTCAATAACGAAGAGAAAGTATCTCTAAAGTTCTGAAATATAATAAGATCTAGAAACAAGGATAAAGTGAAAACAAACATTCTCTGAAAATATTAACACTGTACTTCTTGGCATATAACAAAACAACAAATTGCTACATTTTAAAAACTAGAGTAGAAATAGAATTTAAAAAAAGAACAGAAGATTAAAAACATACAGATGTTATGCTGTAGGATAAGCACTGGACAGTAAACCACAAGGTCAGAATTCAAACCTACCAGCTTCTCCTCAAAAACCCTATACAAGGTCCCTATAAACTGACTTGATAGCACAACATAAAAAGAACAATAAGAGAGAGCCAGAAGGAGAGAGCATATGAAATAAGGAAGGAGTTAGGTATGGAGGATAGAAAAAAAAGCAGGGAGGAAGGGGGAAGGATGGAATTTAGTAAGCACTTAATCTTTATATATATAAAGAACTGTAGCTCAAAATCTGTAAGATTTATAAAAATAATAAAAATATTAGAAGCATTGAAAATATTTATACAATTATAGCACAATATCTTCTAAATTGGGAGATGTTTACAAAAGGAGGTAAAGTGTTTAAATGTAATAATATTTCTCATTTTATTAGCAAGGTATGTGTATAGGATTTTTATAAATTAAATTAATATAGGAATTACTCTGTATTTGTTTTTGGTTCTTTTAATGAATACTTTTTTAGAATTATAAATACGTAAGTTTTAGTCTAAAGGAGTGAGATTAGTTGCCTGAATAAAGATAGGCTTATATAGTTTTAACTTGAGTATTTCAAGTTCTACAAGAATTCATTAAAAGAACGAAAAAATAATACAGAGTAATCCCTGATAAAATTAAACTCATATTGGGTAGCATAATATTTTAGCTAGATATATGGCTGCCTCTAGAAAGTTAGCGGTTTCCTTGCCAAGGAGAAAAGGAGAAAAAGGCCATACATGTATATATTCATATCTGTCTTTAAACACTCTTTAAATGAAGTAAAGACATTATGAAAGAAATATATACTTCCTTTATTTTCATATATATTTTGGTTATATTTATAAATAGCACTTTTTCTATAAATATATCATTGTATACTGTTTTACATAGCTAAATAAAAAATATGTCAATCAGGCTATCTTATAACTTGATTTAGGAGAAAAATGCTATTTGGTGAAATATTTCTGCCTCTTGAGAGAGGATAACAGCAAAATTCCAGTGCTTTGTGCATGTTCTTTCTTGGAAATATAAGACAACTGGAGTTTTTCCCTTTGGAATTTTTTTTCCAAAAGGGCGAGATTAGTTACTTGAATAAAGATAGGCGACTTACATAGTTTATAAATGTGAATGTGGTCCACAGTGCTACATTTAATTTCACTTATAGGATAACAAGCTTAAAGGATAAAGAAAATTAGAGCCATACTATTTCTCTATTTTAATGGGGATTAAGGAAGATTTGGTAAAATTTATATTAAAACCACAGAAAAGTAGATTAGTAGGCACTAAGATAAGTTGGATTGACAGAAATAACAAACAGATTGTTTTTAGTGGTCTACGGCAAATTAATAGCATATATTACTAAGATTGATGACAAATATGAGCCTATCATATTGTTTTGTCTTATGAAAATAGAAAAAAGTATAATATAGTGTAGTTCAGAAAATATCTTGAAATAATCTTCAGAAATAGTACAAAGTACAGAGAATAAAAAAAACCTGGTGACACTATAGTTAAGGATATGGCTACTAACCAAAAGGTTGGAGGTTCAAACCCTCCAGCTGCTCCATGGGAAAAAGATGTAAGGATTTACAACCTTAGAAATACTATCTTGTTGTTGTTAAGTGATGTCCAGTTGGTTCTGACTCATAGTGATCCTGTATAAGGTTTCTGAGAAGTGGCTGGTGAGTTTGAACCACCAACCTTGCAGTTTGAACTGCCGACCTTGCAGTTCACATTGACCTTGCGGTCCAGTGCTTATCCTACAGCACACCAGACTTGTTGTTGCTAAATGCCATCAAGTCAGTTTGGACTCATAGCAAACCAGTATAAGGTTTCTGAGGAGAAACTGGTGAGTTTGAACCACTGATCTTGTGGTTCAAACCAACCTTACAGTCCTGCACTTATCATATAGAGCCACATTGCTTTTACTTGGAATCAACTCAACAGCAATAGGTATAAGTAGAGGGGAAAAGGAAGATGCATTTGATATTAAAATAATAAAGTTCATCGCTGTTGAGTCAATTACAACTCACAGTGACTGTATAATACAGAGTAGATCTGCCCCACAGGATTTCCAAGATTATAAGTCTTTATGGAAGCAGACTGCCACAACTTTCTCTCACTGACCTTTCAGTTCGTGGCCAAGTGTTTATTTACCACAGCATCATCTCCTATCGTTCAAAAGATCACCTTAACCCTCAGTATCCATTGCTTTTTGGATTGGAAGTACTACTTTCCAATCCAACGCACTAAATGGTGAAATGATATACATCTACTCTTTACTTATTGACTGTTTGTATACTTACATTTCATATATATGACAACAGTAAAAAAATTGCTACTGGACTATTTTGTGTATCAGTGATACAATCCTGGCAATAGTGAAACACAGAGGTGCAAGGTTTTATGTCAATTTTGCTGGGCCATAATTCCCAACAGGTAAACAGTTAGCAATCATCTAATTTAGCAAATATGCAATAATGTAGTCCTCCATTTGGTGATATGATATGGTTATCCTGTACTACAACATAATGCATAATTTCCCATAGCAACTTGGTCTTTGGAACTTAACTGTGTCAGTTGCTGTTGTTAAGTACCGTGGAGTCGATTCCGACTTATAGTGATCCTATACAGGGTTTCCGAGGCTGTAAATCTTTACAAGAGCAGAATGCCTCATCTTTCTCCACGGAACCGCTGGTAGTCTTGGACTGCTGACCTTGCAGTTGGCAGCACAACTCATAACCACTATGCTACCAGAGCTCCCTAACTATGTCAGTAAGTGAACATAAAATAAAACATTGTGATTTGATCATAGCTTATGATTATTCTTTAGCTGCTGTGAACAATTTGATCCATATACGGGCTTTAACCATCATTTGTCTGTCAGTTTGTCATACTGTGGTGGCTTGTGAGTTGCTTTGATTATGAAAGCTATGCTACCAGTATTTTAAATACCAGCAGGGTCATCCATGGTGGACAGGTTCCAGATGACCTTCCAGATGAAGACAGACTAGGAAGAAAGAGTGATGAACTACTTCTGAATATTTAATCACTAAAAATATTATGAATAGCAGAGAAACACTGTCAGATATAGTGCCAGAAAATGAGCCCTTTCAGGTTGGAAGGCACTCAAAGTGTGACTGGGGAAGAGCTGCCTCCTCAAAGTAGAATTGACTGTGATGACGTGAATGGAGTAAAGCCTATGGGAGAAAAGCCCGCAGGACCTTCATTTGCTGATGGGGCACAACTCAAAAATGAAGAGAAACAGCTGTAAACATCCATTGAAAATCGCAACATGGAATGTACGAAGTATGAATCTGGGAAAATTGGAAGTTGTCAAAAATGAAATGGAACGTATAAACATTGATATCTTAGACATTCATGAGCTGAAATGGACTGGTCTTAGCCATTTTGAATCTAACAACCACATTGTCTACTATGCTGGGAATGACAAATTGAAGAGGAATGGTGTTGCATTCATTCTCAGAAAGCACATATCCAGATCAGTCATCAAGTACACACTGTTTGTGATAGGATAATATCCATGCACCTACCGGGAAACCCAGTTAATACCATTATTATTCAAATGTATGCACCAATTATTAAAGCCTGTGAGGAAGAAGAAGAAGAATTCTACCAACTTCTTCAATCTGAAACCAATCAAACATGCAATCAAGATTTATTGATCATTACTGGTGATTGGAATGCAAAGGTTGGGAGCAAAGAGAAAGGATCAGTAGTTGGAAAATAGAGCCATGGTGATAGAAATGATGCTGGAAAATGCATGATATAATTCTGCAAAACCAATGAATTGTTTATTTCAAATACCTTCTTTATACAGCATAACAGATGACTGTACACATGGATCTCACCAGATGGAATACATAGAAATCAAACTGGCTACATCTGCGGAGGGAGATGATGGAAAAGCTCCATGTCATCAGTGATAACAAGGACAGGGGCAGACTGTGCTACAGACCATCAATTACTCATATGCAAATTCAAACTGAAGCTGAAGCAAACAAAAACAAATCCATAAGAGCCAAAATATGAACTCGAATATATTCCACCTGAATTTAGAGATCATCTGAAGAACAGATTTGATCCATTAAACACTAAAGACCGAAGACCAGAAGAGTTGTGGGATGACATCAAGATAATCATACAAGAAGAAAGCAAAAAATCATTGAGAAGACAAGAAGGAAAAGGTCAAAATGGATGTCAGAAGACACACTGAAACTTGGTCTCCAGCATAGAGATGCTAAATCAAATGGAAGAAACGAGGAGTTCCAAGAGCCTAACAGAAAATTTCAAAGCTCAGCTCAAGAAGATAAAGACAAATATTACAACAAAATGTGCAATCATCTGGAATAAGAAAACCAAAAAGGAAGAACATGCTCAGCATTTCTCAAGCCTCGACTTTCGTTATTGAAAGATTCTCTGGGCAAAATTTTGAATGATGCAGAAAGCATCAAGAGAAGATGGAAGGAATACACAGTCACTGTACCAAAAGGAAATGGTTAATGTTCAACCATTTCAAGAGGTAGCATATGATCAAGAGCCAATGATAATGAAAGAGGAAGTCCAAAATGCATTGAAAGAATTGGCAAAGAGCAAAGTACCAAAAATTTATGGAATAAAAATTGAAATCTGTCAAGAAAGTGAGGCTGCACAGGACCCACTCACTCATCTCTGCCATGAATTTTGGAAGACAACTATCTGGCTGACTGATTGGAAGAGATCCATATTTGTGCCCATTCCAAAGGGAGGATACCCAACAGAATGCGGAAATCATCAGACAATCTCTTTGATATCCCATTCGAGTAAAGTTTTACTAAAGGTAATACAGAAACAGCTACAATCATACATTGACAGAGAAACCCCAGAGGTTCAAGCTGGATTCAGAAGAAGCCATGGAACGAGGGTTTACATGGACTAAATGGGACAGAGGTAAATAGCAATGTATGCTCAACCTTGGAACAGGGTTCTGTGATACAAGGATTGAGGCATAGTCTGAATGGTTAAAAGAGGGGAAATAATATTAAGATGTCTGACTGTCTTTGAATGTTGTATTCCCTTGCCTACTATTGTAAAATAGACACTTGAGTGGGATAGAAAGGAATGTTGGGAAACATGATTATAGAATATATGTAAGCCAATCTTCAGCTATAACAGATTGGAATACCTAAAAAGGGTTCTAGAACTTGCGCATTGAAATAGACTTTTTGTGGAGCCTTTGTAATGTATAGGACCTTAGGTGGAATCCTGAGGCCCACCCAGAACTTTCTGAGATGGGACATTCCCACTTGAAAGGACATGCAGACCAGCCTGGAGCAGCTAGAGGAACAGAAGATACTTCTTGAAAGAAAGACCAGCAGGAAAAATCAAAAACACTAATGGCAGCCTGATTGGCTACTAAAACAACAATCAAGTTTTTGCAGGGGAGCCATCAAGGCAAGTAATCAAGTCCTTTCACAACAAATTCCTTTCCAAGAATGAATCTCAAAGGGAACACACAAACAGGTATGCAAGCTTGCTGGTGACTAGATTGGTCTACTGGTTAGTAGAAGAGGGTGAAAGACATCAATGAAGATATGGGCTTGGTTCAACCACATTCCATAGACTCCTGTTCACCTGGAGATGAGAGAAAGAAGAGCAAGGGTTGGTTGGCACGAAGTGTGATAAGACCTAAGGATTTCTAAGCTTATGCAAAAGGACCTAGCCACAGAGAACTAGAGCCCAGAGTAAAGCGCCCAATTGATATGAAGTGTGGGGTGATGTACAAGAGCACCCAAAATTACAGATAGTACCCGTTGGACCTAGCTGTGATGGCTTGATGATCAGAACTTGAACAGAGGAAGATAAAGAAATTTGATATTGAAAGCAAATATAAATTGCTACAATGTGATGAACTTGACCTATACTTATGGATGTAATAGCTCAGAATGTCAACAAAGAGGGAAGGAGTCTTCACATCAAGGATTAAACATGTCTCCTCTGTTCACAGGGTTGATAGGGATGGGCAACTTAGATATTGGTTACCTAAAATGGGGGAGTGGGGGACTATAAAGGCATGAAGTATATGGCTTAGAAGTTTTCAAGAAGGAGTTTAGTTTCAGAGTGTGGGGAAATGTAGAATCCCCACTGAATAGTTTTCATCTTGTCTAGATGGGTCTGGTGAAAGGAGATTAAGAGGAGATTCTTACAACTCAATAGGGAGAAATTGTTATTATGGCTAATTGTGATTGTCACAACTGTAACCGTAGAAGTTTTTTAAAACATAAGTGGAGGGGTAGTTAATCTTACATTCCAGGAACAGAAGATCCTGTGACCATCAAGGGAGACAAGCATGAGCATAGTGTGGGACCTTATCAGGAGAAGCAGTGATACTGGAGATGGAGGCCAAGATGATGACATCATCCAGAGATAGAGTAGCTGAGGACTCTAGACTCATGGAAAGAGAAAGGCTATGTGCTGGTAGTCAGGAGGCAGGCTTACACAATGTACCCTTTGATTGTTTAAATGATTATATATTCCTGAATGCTTTTTATATACATAAAAAAAGAGGGAATAGAAGCAAATACTGTTGAACGGGGATGCATAAAGGGGATTCTAATCATTGCAATGATAGGATGAGAGCAAAACTGATGTTCTCCCATGTAAACTATCACTCACTGCACAATAAATGCTTAAAAAAAAAGGAAGGAAAGTTTCACAAATTTGCAATCGGGATCAAAGCACACAATTTATTGGAAATGGGGACAGCCAGCAAAAGACACTTGGTGTGGGTTGATGTTGGGGATGAGAGAACAATTTACCATTAATTTTTTTCCAGGAGACAATATAGTAATCATGAAACAAGAAAAGGATGCTATAAAAAACAAGATTTCAAAAACAACAAATAACTCTTTTTAACTAAAATATATCAGAAATGAATTGCTAAGTGGAAGGTAAGGCTGAAGAAATTTACTCTCAGAATGTAAAACAAAAAGACAGAGATGGAAAAAAGAGAGAGAAAGCTAAGAAAATCAGAGAACAGGTCTTTCCAAATGGAAGTCTTAAAAGGGAAATAATAATAATAAAGCATAAACAAGAGAAATTATCTACAAAATCAAGAAAATATGCTGGAATTAAAGGATCAGCATTGACAAACTGAAAATGCCTGTTAAGTGGACTTTTAAATTAAAATGTGAGCACAGTTGATAAAAAATCAACTGCAAGGCAAAGCACATAATCATACTTCAAAAACATGTGGTAGAAACAATGAGCAAACAAACAAATGTGTTGATGGATTGAAGATTAAATATTAAGATGTCAAATATTCTCAACTTAATTTATGGATTCAATGCAACCCCAATCAAATCCTACACAGTTTTTTTCCCCTAAATTTTATTTCTGCTATGGTAGCGTAGTGGTTACGAATCGGGCTGCGAACCTTAAGGTCAGCGGTTCGAAACTACCAGCCGCTCCGCGGGAGAAAGATGAGGCTTTCTACTGCCGTAAAGATTTACACCCTCGGAAACCCTGTACAGGGTCGCTATGGGTCGGAACCGACTCGACGGCACTTAACAACAACAACAACATTGTTAGTAATATACACAACAAAACATATACCAATTTAACAGTTTCTTCATATGCATTGTAATGACAAAGATTACATTCTTTGATTTGTGTAACCACTTTACCCTTTTCTGAGCTGTTCCCCCCTCATTAACATACATTCTATCTAATCTATCTAATCTAATCTATCTAGTTGATATTGTCAATTTGATCCCATCTAGATAGTTCTTTAAAAAGAATGATGCTCAAAGTAGACCTTTTTCTACTTAAACCGAACTATTGCTTGGTTTTAAGATGACTCCAGAGATATTTTTGGTTGAGGTTTAAAATTAAAATGACCCTGTATAGGGTTTTTGAGGAGCAGCTGGTGTATAGGAAGATACCCCAATGAGACAGATTGGCATAGTAGCAGCAACAATGGGCTCAAGCATAGCAATGATTGTGAGGTTGGTGCAGTGTTTCATTCTGTTGTGCATAATGTGGTTATGAGTCAGAACTGACTTGAAGTCATCTAACAACCAACTATTTTGGAAGCACTGGTGGCACTGTAGAATAGCTGTTGGAGTGGTAACCCATCAGCAACTCTGAGCAAGAAAGATGAGGCTTTCTATTCTTGCAATATTTACAGGCTTAGAAACCCTCCTTGTACAGGACGGCAATAAGTTGGAATTGACTTGAGAGTAACTAACAGTAATAACAACAAATCAAATTTTTTCAGTTGAAATTGATCATATTTGTACTTAAGATAAATTGATAATTACTTGTGACTAGAATGTTAAAGTTGAAAAGGAAGAAGATCAATAGCTGGAAAATGTGGCTATGGGGTAGAAATGAAGCTGGAGATCACCCGATAGAATTTTGTAAAAACAATGACTTCTTCATTGCAAGTACCTTTTTAAAACAACATAAACAGTGACTATGCACCAGCTGCTCCTCAATAACCCTATACAGGGTCACTATGGGTCAGAACTGACTCAACAGCACTTAATATATACATACACATGGAGGGACCCATTGCTGGAGAAGGATATCATGTTTGTTAAGGTGGAGGGTCAGAAAAAAGATGAAGACCCCCAAAAAAGTGGATTGGCAAAGTGGCAGCATTAATGGGCTCAAGTGTGGCAACAATTGTGAGGTTGGCCCAGGACTGAGAAGTGTTTTGTTGTCTTGTACATAGGGTCGCTATGAGTCAGTACTGACTCGATGGCACCTAACAACAACAACATATACATGGACCTCACCAAATGAAATACAAATGAATCAATTTGACAACATCTGTGGGAAGAGACAATAAAAAAGTTCAATATCATCAGCCAAAAGAAGGCCAGAGACCAACTGTGGAACAGACCATCATTTGGTGAAGAAAATGAAAAATGAGTATATGAGAGACAAAATAAGACCTTGAATATATTTAGAGACCATTTTAAGAAAAAAATTTGACACGTTGAAATCTAACAACAAAAGACCAAAGGAGTAGTGAAAAGACATCAAGAACATACATGAAGGAAGAAAAAGGTCATTAAAAACAGAGTTAAAAACAAATAGATCTAAACTTATATCACAAGAGACTCTTAAACTTACTCTTGGATATAGAGTAACAAAAATGGAAGAAATGATGAAGTAAAACAGCTGAACAGAAAATTTCAAAGCACAGCTCTACAAAACAAAGTACAGTATTATAATGAAATATATTAACACTTGGAGTCATAAAACCAAAAGGGAAAAACATATTCAACATTTCTCAATCTGAAAGAACCAAAGAAAAATTCTGGCCTTAACTTGCAACATAATCTTGTGGTGTTATAGAATAGGCAATGGTTCAAATCACTAGTGACTCTTTGTAAACCCTATACCAGGTCACTATGAGTTAGAACTGACTCGACAGCACTTAACGACAACAGCAAAAATGGGTAAAACATTGAATAATACAAGGAGCACAAAAAGAAGATGGAAGGAATACAGAGTCACTGTACAAAAAAGAACTGGTTGACTTTCAATGATTTGAGGAAATAGCATATGATTATAAACTAATAGTACTGAAGGAAGATGTCTAAACTGCACTGAAGGCATTAACAAAAAAACAAGGCTCTAGGAGTTGATAGTTGAAATGTTTCGACACACTGATACAGTACTAGAAGTACTCACTAGTCTAACAAAATTTGGAAGACAGTTAAGAAGAGATCTATTTTTTCACTCATTCCAAATTAAGGTGGCCCTGAAGAATATGGACATTATTAAACTGACAGAAATTCAAGCTGGACTCAGAAAAATATGTGGAAACAGGGATTTCACTGCTGACATAAGATAGGTCTTGACTGCAAGCAAAAACTACCAGAAAGATGTTTACTTGTGCTTTTATTGATGATGCAAAGACATTAGGTTGTATGGATCATAACAAATTATGGATAATGTTGTAGAAATTGATTATTCCAGAACAATTCATTGTGCTCATGAGGAACCTATTCATAGAACAAGAAGAGGTTGTTTAAACAAAACAAGGGGATATTGCATAGTTTAAAATCAGGAAAGGTGTGCATGAGGGCTGTGTCCTTGCACTATATTTACTCAGTCTGTATGCTGAGCAAATAAGTCAGAAGGCAAGGCTATATGAAGATGATGGCATCAGAACTAGAGGAAGGCATTAACAACCTGTAACATGCAGATGGCACAACCTTGCTTGCTGAAAGTGAACAGGCTTCAGAATGAATTACAGCTATGATAGTTAAGACTTTGTGTCAGTTTTGTTGGGCCAGGGTTTTCAGTGGTTTAGCAGTTAAGACACAATTGTTTTCCATTATGAGTCCTAATATAATGCAATTACTTTCCCCATGATGTGATCTGATGTGGTCATCCCTAATCTAATAAAATTGCCTTTGTTATTATTTTTGCTTT
>NW_006408673.1:4084275-4085442 GCF_000296735.1 Chrysochloris asiatica
CTTTTTTATGTCTTTTACTCTTATGTACCTCCTGCTAACTCACTTACACACTAGTCATGTATGCCGGCCTCCTTACTGTATATTGCCTTCCTTTCAACCAAGTGTCAACATTCTAGTTAGCTATTTGCTTCCCCTCCTATCCTTAATAACCATCAAAGAATATTTCCTGCTGTATATAAATCTTTTCTAGACTTTCTACAATAATGGTCTCTCTGGTACAGTGAATTTGCTTAATATATGTCTTCTAGCTATGGTCTTTGTAACTCCTACCAAATGATTGTGTGGAACCATACAAATAGGGCGTGTAGGACACTAACCGGGAGATGGGTTAGTTTTGCTATTCTACTAGGTTTAAAAGCTGTCTTCTCAGAAGCAGGAACAGATGATTCTAGGACCATCAAGAGATAGGAGCCACAGTAGAACATGGGGGATTTGTGTGGAAATGCTGCCACAGCAGAAGCAGTAGCAGAGACAATATTAGCTCATATAACAAGGGGATTCTGAGCACATTCATGCAGGAAGAAGGCTTGCAGAATAGACTCTTTCTCTGCAGAGCCATGGTATTTTCAATCACTGCATATGCATGTGAAAACTGGATAATGAATAGAGAAGACCATAGAAGAATTAACGCATTTGAACTGTATCCTGCTTTGTTTCTGATCCTGAATTGTACCATTCCTTAATAAGGGAATAATTGTGAATAATAACTGTGAGTTCTGTGCAGCCATTGCAATAAACTCAGAAGAGTAGTATCAAAGGAGGAACTATTGGCGTCAGAATATGATAAAGCAGGTGGTAGGATGGAGGCATGCCTAGACTCTGCCTCACAGGAATAATCATTGGGCTTATGAGGAGTTTGATTCCCCTTTCCCCTTTTGAAGCTAGAGTAAGCTAGATATGCCCCCCTCAATATTGTTGCAGTCTCATACAATATTTGTATTTTCATGATTGAGTTATTTCACTTAGCATCAAGTCATCAAGGTTCATCCATGTTGTGAGATGCTTAATGGGTTCATCATTATTCTTTAACTTTATGTAATATTTCATTCTATGTATTGCTGTTGTTAGGTTCCATTGAGTCTGTACCAACTCATAGCAACCCTATACACATTAAACTGCAACCCTATGCACTGCCCGGTCCTGGGCCAACCTTACAATTGTTGCCAC
>NW_006408673.1:4089498-4091392 GCF_000296735.1 Chrysochloris asiatica
AAAAAAACTATTTTATGTATATAATTTCCTGGACTGAAGCCTTAAAAATGCATCCACAGAGAACTCACTAGATGGGTTCAAACAGCTGATCTTTCAGTAAGCAGCTGAACACTTAACAACTATGTCATCAGGACTTCTTACGCATATATATAACAGTTAAAAAAAAAAAAAAAAGGAAGCCAACCCAGCTATCTGACTGTTGATGCATGTTCCTTGACCATCTAAAGATTTGAAAGGAGAATAAGGAGTGAATAAATTCAACTGGAAATCTGCTCATCTTTTACCATCTCCACAAAACCCTGTAACCTATCATCAGAGAAGTTGATTTTAAATAAAGCAATAGAATTGCTTCTCACTGTTTGAACTTCTGTCTTTTCCTGTTAATCTTGCACATGTCTTTTTCTCCCTTTACCACTCAGAGCCCATTAGCTATCATGGAAACATTGTGCTGTGCACAAGGCATAGTGGCATAAATATTTTCAACTTAGGCAAACTACTACAAGTTATATTCGATTCTCAGAGCAGGGCTCATGCCACAGTTGGAAAGCAGTGAAATTAAATCAGAAATTAGACTGTTGAAATATACAGCCTTCAACTTTAGAAGGCAGGCTGCTAGTCTCTGCAAGAGAACATACGATCTGAGCTGCAGAGAATGATTAGGCAATGAACAACACATTGGGAGAAAATGAATTTGTAGGAGAAAGGGATAAATAAGAATTCTCCAGCTCTTTTCTACACATTTAAAATGTCCCTTTGGTATAAGGTGCTGAAATTACTGCATTAAAAAACAAACAAACAAACAAACAAACAAACAAAAAACCTGTTAGTAAGAAACTTAGGTAATAGCATGATTTCTACAATTTAGGGACTAGCCTCTAGTTTAGAAAAAAGAAAAAAATCCACATGTGGACAAAATGAAAACTATTGAGACTGAAGGTGTCTAATAAAAATCTTAAACATTCATTAAATCATGCCAATCAATAAGAACAAAACAAAGCACTTTAAAATGAAGTTCCAAAAACAAGAATACAGCTTACTACAGCTATCAGCCATAATTGGAATTTGAAAGGAAACAGAAGCCGAATGCAACACAGGTAATTAAGAAACAATCTTTTTTTAACATTGGCAATCAAGGAGCTGTGATTTTACAGACTTTGAACTTATTATGGTGCCCTGAAATTAGTCTATTTTTACATATAGATAATGTATTTTTCTTTTTTACAACACTAAAGTATAATCCTGGCTAACAGACACGTTGTTTTCTATTCAAATCATTTACTATCCATTTAGGGCAAAGATGAACATTTTCTAGAATCCAAAATTACCATGGAAACCATATTCCTAATCCCTGAGGACTGAGGAACAATTGGTTATGAAATTGTGATGACTAAATTACAAGTACCTGAATAGTTAGTACATTGTTGTAACCACTATATCAATTCTAAGCATATGAGTTTTTATATTGTTTCTTTTTAAAATGAACTCATTGTTCTTTTTAAGATTCCTATAACATTTTGATTAGGTAACTTAAAGCAAATATGGTTTTTCACAATATAACGGCAGAGAACCAAAATTAAAATCATAATGAATATAAAAAATGATTACAATTGTCATAACAGATGTTCAGCATTTCTGAATAAATAACACAGATTTAACTTGAAAAAAGTTCAGAAGTAAAGCATAAAAATTACACTAGTAGATTTTGTAAGTAGAAACCTTTTTTAAAAGTTCATGATCGTGCTACTTTGAAATGAAACGCAAAACTAAGAGGAGTAGATGCTCGTATAAAAAATCAACAAGGATTGCACATTTCTTTCTAGATTGAGCTCAAAGGCAGAATTATAAAACTATGTTGCATTCATTTTTAAATAATAATATACATATCATTATATAT
>NW_006408673.1:4091562-4115743 GCF_000296735.1 Chrysochloris asiatica
TTGTTGCTAAGCCTGAGCCCATTGCTGTTACCATTGTGCCATTCAATCTTGCTGGGGGTCTTCCTCTTTTCCTCTAATCTTCCACTTTCCAAAACATGATATCATTTCCCAATGACTGGCATCTCTTGATAATATGCCTAAAATATGAGACAAAATCTGACCAAATCCTGGCTTCCAAGGAACACTCTGACTGTACTCCATCCAACACAGATCTGTTTGTTTTCTTGGTTGTCCATGGTGCTTTCAATATTCTCCGCCAACACCATAACCAAAACGCATCAATTCTTCTATAGTCATCCATATTCACTGTGCAACTTTCACATGCATATGAGGTTATTGAAAATATCATGGCTTGTTTCAGGCAGACTTTAGTCCTCAAACTGTTCTCTTCAACATTTTAAAGAGGTCTTGTGCAGCAGCTGTTCCCCATGCAATATGTCATTATATTTCTTGATTGCTGCTTCCATGACGGTTGATCTTTGATCTGAGCTTAATTAAGTCTTTGACTATGTCAATCTTTTCTCCATTGTTATGGATGTTGATAATTGGTCCAGTGGTGAGTATTTTTGTGTTCTTTACTGTGAGATGCAACCCATACCAGAGGCTGTGATCTTTGATCTTTATCAGAATGTCTTTTAAGTCCTTTCGGCTTTCAGCAAGTAAGGTTATATCATCTGCATATCGCAAGTTGTTAATGAATATTCCTCCAATCCTGATGGCATATTTTTCTTCATAGAATTCAGCTTCTACAATTATTTGCTCAGAACACAGATTGAAATTGTTGTTGTTAGGTGCCATCGAGTTGGTACTGACTCATAGCGAGCTTATGCACAGCAGAACAAAACACTGCCGGATCCTGAGCCAACCTCACTATTGTTGCCACACTTGAGTCCAGTGATGCTGCCACTTGGCCAATCCATCTCGTTGGAGGTCTTCCTCTTTTCCTCTGACCCTCCACCTTACCAAACATGATATCTTTCTCTAGTGACTGCTCCCTCCTGACAGTATGTCCAAAATATGGGAGACAAAATTTGGCCATCTTGGCCTCTAAGTAACACTCTGATTGCACTTCTTTCAAAATGGAAGTCTAGAAGTAGAATGTGCATCTAGAGATACAAATAGAATAAAACCATACATATTATTTTGTTTCTGTTATCTCTCTGATTTCATTATACTTGTGACATTAACTAGCCAATGTTGTTGTTATTAAGTGCTGTTCAGTTGATTCCAACACATAGGGATACTGTAAACTATTTCTGAGAAGTAGTTGATGAGTTTGAACTACCAACCTTTGTGTTCGAAGTTCAGTGCTTACCCTGTAGTTCCACAGTAGGAGGTACACAAACCATTAATACCAGAAATGATAACATAGTCAATATGAAAGGAAAACAAGCAGCAGAGAGGATAGTTTGATATTGCTCTTTATGAAATAGACTTTTTTCATAAATCATTAGATATAAATGAGATAATAAATAGATATATAGCTTTACTTTTAAAAATTAATTTCAAAATGCAGTGTGACATATATGGTTTGACAAACACAATTTACATAAATAATACACATTCCTGTAATTGGTTCTTATAATTAAGTTACTAAAAATGTAATGTTTCTCTAAATAACAGCAAAATATTAAAAGTCAAGGGTCACTCAAAAAATAGGAATGGTTTCCCCCCCAAAAAAAAGCTAAAGAGGATATAGAGAAACTCTGTTAACTGATGGTATGTGGAGGGGATTATAATCAATGTAATGAAACAAGGTATACGAATGTTTGAATGTGAAACTGATGATGTGCCCTGAAAACTTTCACTCAATCCACAATAAAAACCTTAAAAAAAAAAAAAAAGGAATGGGGGGTAAATTCCTAATATTATTAAAGGCACATATTCAAATCCAATAGCCAACATTACTGTCAATGCAAAGAAACTGGAAGCATTCCATTTGCGAACTGGAACCAGTCAAAGTTTCCTTTTATTGCCACTCTCGTTCAATACTGTGTTGGAAGTATTAGCCAGAGTTATAAGGCAAGAAAGGAAAATTGAAAACATCCTACTTGGCAAAGAAGAAGTAAAATATTCTCTATTTGAAGATGATATGATCCTACACAGAAAATCTCAAAGACTCAGGAAGAAAATTACTGGAACTCATTGAAAGATTAGAAAAGTGTCATATTAACAGATCAAATTATAAAAATAAATAAATAAAACAAAATATAAACAAAAAACAGTTGCAATCCTTTACACAGTTCTGAAAAACAAATCAGGAAAACAATAACATTTACTACTGCCACTCAAAAGATGAAATACTTTGGGATAGATATAGCCAGAGGAAAAAAAGACCTATAGTAAGAAAACTACCAAATACTACTAAAGCGAATGAAACAGACTTACAAAAATGGAAGCAATACCATGCTCCTGGATAGGAAGACTTAACATTGTGAAAATGTCAGCATTACCAAAGCAATTTATAGCTATAATGCAATCCCAAGCCAGATTCCAAAGTCATTCTTTAAGGAGATGAAATGACTGACCACTAACTTTATGTAGAAAGTAAAGAGACTTCAGATAAGCAAAACATTGCTTAAAAAGAACAAAGTCCGGGGCTGATCCACTTCCTGATATCAAAATCTACTACATAGCCACAGTGGTCAAAGCAGTCTGACATTGGTACAATGAAATATACATAGATCAATGGAACAGAAATCAACTGATCTTCTACAAAGGGTCAAAATACATTAAATGGGGAATAAATAGTCTTTTCAACAAACAGTGCTTGCAAAAGTGGACATCCATTTTCAGAAAAATGAAACAAGACGCATATCTCATAGCATATACCATAGCAAACTCAATATGGATTAAATACCTAAATTCAAAACCTAGAGCTAGAAAGATCATCAATGAAAAAAACAGGGAAAAACATAGGGACTCTAAATATATGTCATAAATACACTGTCAAAGATAACTAAAATCACACAAGCAGTAAAAGAAAATAGATAATTGGGACATACAATTATACACTTATGTGTATAAAAAGATTGCACGAAAAGAGTAGAAAGAGAATCCACTGACTGTGAAATTTTCTTGCAATGATGTTCCAGACAAGGGACTTATCTCTAAAATATATACAAAAAAAAATTTTTTTTAATTATAGAAAGTTACAACATGTATGCAACAAAAAGACAAACAATCCCAATTAAAAAACGGGCAGAGTACATGAACAGACATCTCCCTGGAAGATTTAAAGTCTTTAGAAACTCTAAACAGGGTCACTATGAGTCAGAACTGACTACAAAGCAACATATGGAAGTTAAGAACAACAAAAGCATGCTCCACCACATTCATAGGTGTGATTTCAGCAAAGGTAAATTGTTGCTGTTAGATGCTACTCAGTATGGCATAATCAGAGCGACCTTATTCAAAACAAGAAGTAACAATGCCTTCTCACAACTGCTAGTATTCTGTCACTGTGTCAATCAAATTCATTGGAGAACTTCTTTTTTTTTTTTTTTTCTGACCATCCATTTTATCAAGCATGATGTCTTTCTTCAGGGACATCATGGTCCCTTCTGATAATATGTCTCAAGTATGAGAGAAAAAGTCCAGCCATCTGGCTTCTAAGGACCATTCTGGTTGTACTTCTTCCAACACAGATTTGTTTGTTCTTCTGACAGCTCATGGTACTTTTAATAATCTTCTCTATCACCATAACTTAAACGCATCAAACCATTTCTGGTCTTTCTTATTCATTGTCCAACTTTTGCATCCATATGAGGCTATTGAAATAACATGACTTAGATCAGGTATACCTTGGTTCTCAAACTGAAATTTTTGCTCATGTACAGTTTAAAGAGGTCTTCTGCAGCAGATTTTCAGAATGCAACACATTTTTAAAATTTTCTTAACTGCTGCTTCCATGAGTGATTGTGGATCCAAACAAAGTGAAGTATTTGACATCTTCAATATTTTCTCCATTTATCATGACTTTATTTATTGGTCTAATTGTGATAACATTTATTTTCTTTACATTGAGGCCCAGCCCATACTTTAATCTTCATCAGTCAGTATTTTAATTCCTCTTGACTTCCAGCAAGCAAGGTTGTATGATCTGCATATCACAGGTTGTTAAGGAATCTTCTTACAATCCCGATGCCACATTCTTCTTCATATAATCTAGCTTTTTGGATTATTTGCTCAGCATATAGAATGAATTAGTATGGTAAAAGAATATACTGCTGCAAACATTTTTCCTGATTTTAAGCCATTAATTATTCCTTTGTCTGTTTGAACAATTATCTGTTGGTATATGCACAGGTTCCTCAAGAGCACAATTAAGCATTCTGTAATACCCATTTTTTGCAATGTTATCCACAGTGTTATGAACACACAGTCAAAAATCTTTGTCTAATTGACAAAGCACAAATAAACATCTTCTAGTATTCTCTGCTTTCAGACAAGATCCGTCTGACATCAACAATATCCTTAGTTCCACTTCCTCATCTGAATCCAGATTGAACCTTTGGCAGATTGAACCTATTGATGTACTATTGTTCCAACCATTTTTGAATTATACTCAGCAAAATGTTACTTTCATGTGATAATAATGATATTATTCACTGACTTCTGCATTCAATTGGCTCACCTTTCTTTGGAATGGCCACACATATGGATTTCTTTCAATTGGTTTGGTCAGATTTCCAAATTTTATGGCATAGATAAGTGTGCATCTCTACTGATGCATCAGTTTGTTGAACATTTCAATTTTTAGTAAATAAATTCCTGGATCCTTGTTTTGGGTCAATGCCTTCAGTTAAACTTGGACTTCTTTCTTCAGCAGAAATGGTTCTTGGTCATATTTTAGTGCTTGAAATGGTTGAGCATACACCAATTATTTTTGGTGCAATGACTCTGTACATTCCTTCCATCTCCTTTTGATTCTTTCTGTATCATTCAATATTATTTCCATAGAATTTTTCAATACTACAACCCAAGGACTGAATTTTTTCTTCAGTTCTTTCATTTTGAGAAATGCTGAGTGTGTTCTTCCCTTCTGGTTTCTAACTTCACATTTCATTATAATATTTGAATTTGTCTTCTTGAGCTGCACTTTGAAATTTTCTTTTCAGTTCATTAACCTCCTTGTTTATTCCATTTGCTTTAGCATCTCTATGCTGGAGAGCAAATTTCAGTCTCTTCTGACATCCATTTTGTTATTTTCCTTATTTCTTGTCTTCTTAATGGCCTTTTGCTTTCTTCCTGTATGATGTTCTTGATGGCATCCCACAATTCTTCTGGTCTTTGGTTACTAGTGCCTAATGCATCAAAACTCTTCTTGAGATAGTTGCTAAATTCAAATGGGATATATTCAAACTCATACTTTGGCTCTTCTGAACTTATTTTAATTGTGTTCATGTTCATATAAAATTTGCATATGAGAAATTGGCAGTCTTTTTCACAGTCTAGCCCTGGACTTGTTTTGATTAAGTTTCTCCACTGTCTCTTCCCACAGATATAGTCAATTTGGTTCCCATGTGTTTCATCTGGTGATGTGCATGTGCATATTGTTGTGTTGTTAAGTGTCATGAAGTCAGTTCCAAAGCATAGTGACCCTATATAGGTTCTCTAAGGAGTGGCTTGTGTGTTTGAACCACTGTTGTTGCAGTTAGCAGTCCATTGTTTCCTCCATATGCATTGTCACCTTTTATATTATTGTACAATAGTATTTTCAATGAATAAGTCATTGGTCTGAAAAAAATTCTATCATGAAATCTGAAACATCAATTCTGTCATTAATGCCATATTTTTCAACTACTGACCTTTCCTCTTTTTTCCCCAAGTTTCACATTCCAGTCACCACTATTTATTAATTTGTCTTGATTGATTGTATGATCAATCTCAGACTGAAGAATTCAGTAGAAAATTTCAATTTCATTATCACTGGTTTTAATGGTTGGTGCATAAATTTAAATAATATGCACTTTATAGTCAACTCACTTTGACAGAGCAGCTATTCCTCTGTCATATTTTAAGAGCCTTCCAACATCAGGGGCTGATCGTCCAGCACTATATCTGACAATGTTCTGCTGATATTCGTAATACTTTAATCTTGCACTGTATCTGACAATGCTCCATTAGTACTCATAAGGTTTTCTTTGACAAATCATTCAGAATTAGTCTGTCTCTCCTACTTCCTAGTTTTTCTTAGTCTGGAAGCTCCACTTAAAACCTGTTCACCAAGGGTTACCCTGCTTTTCAAAAATATGAGTGGCATAATTGCCATCATCACAAAATATGTAAGCCACAACTGTACAACAAAGTGACAGATGAGTTGTAGCATTTATATCATAAGATACTGAAAATAATTGAATGCACCTAACAACAAAATAGAGATTATATCAAGCATTGTTACCTTATTAAAATCTGGTGTTAATACTTTTACTACTTCTAAAAATAGAAGGACTTTAGACTACTTTAAATATCATTTTATCCCTTAATTCTGATTTTGTTTTCCTAACATGAAAAAAATTGGTTCTACATTTAAATCTGATATTATTATTTTCATAAGGTATTATTTTATTATTTGTTCATGTTCAATTGTTGTTGTTATTAGATGCTTGATACAACCTCTATGTTGTTGTTGCTGTTAAGTGCTATCAAGTTGGTTCTGATTCACAGTGAACCTTTATAGGGTTTCTGAAGAGTGGCTGGTGAGTTTGAGCTTCCAACTTTGCAGTTCAAACCAACTTTGCAGTTCAGCGCCATAACCAGGAGTGCCACACCAGGGCTCCATAACCTCTATAGTAACCACTATAAAATATAGCATAATAATATAAAATTGTGTAACCAAGAAATAATAGAGTGAAAATTTCAAATATATAAGAAACGATATAAAATTTATACTGAATAAGTGTACAATTAACAAAGACAGACTGATAAGAGCAAAACCACATTTATGCTTATTAAATAAGATACATCTTAAGTATAAATATGTTAAAACTGAAGATATGTAACAAATAAATTTTTAGTGCTATTGTAGTCAGCAGGTGGCCATACTATGGTGTCTTGCATGTCGCTGTGATGCTGGAAGCTATGCATCAGTGTTTTACACACCCGCAGCATCACCCATGAAAGACAGGTTTCAGCTGAACTTCCAAACTAAGACACTTAAGAGAAGGAGAGGTGAACTGCTTTAAAAAAACTTTTAGTCACTGAAAAGTTTATGAATAGCAGTGGAAAACAGTCAGTGCCAAACTACTTCATATTGAAACATGATGAAGAGTCCAGAATATTGTCAGATAGGTTGCTAGAAAATAAGCCCTTCAGGTTGAAATGTACTCAAAATGCAACTGGGGAAGAACTGCCTCTTAAAAGAGAGTTGAACATGATGAAACTAAAGGAATAAAGAGTTCAGGATGTTGATTTGTTGATAGGGAGCAACTTAAAATAAAGATAAACAGCTATAAACATCCATTAACAATCAGAACATGAAGTGCAAAAAGTATGCATGTAGGAAAATTGGAAGCCATCAAAAATGAAATGGAACACATAAACATCAAGCATTGGTAAGCTGAAGTGCACTGGTGTTGGCAATTTTGAATCTGAAATTACATGGCAAATTGAAGAGGAATGGTATCACATTCATTAAAAAAAAAAAAAAAGAACACATTTCAAGATCTAGTTTGAATTACAACACTATCTGTGATAGGATAATACTGATATACCACGTGGAAAAACAGTTAATACCACTATAATTCAAATTTATGCACTAAGCACTAAAAGTCAGTGATGATGAAATTCTATCAACTTCTTCAGTTTGAAATTGATCAAATGCAATAAAAATATATTGATAATTACTGGCAGTCTAATGCAAATGCTGGAAACAAAAAGGAAGAAAAATATAGTAGTTGAAAAATATGGCCTTAGTGATAGAAATGATTCTAAGGATCTCATGATAGAAAATTTCAAGACCAATGCCTTGTTCATTGCAAATACTTTAAAAAAAAAAAAAAACCAACATAAAAAATGACTTTACATATGGCCATTACCAGATGGAATACACAAAAATCAAACTGACTACAACTGAAGAAAGAGGTGGTGGATAACCTCCATATCATCAACCAAAATAAGAGCAGGGACAGACTATGGAACAGGCCATCAATTGCTTATATACAAATTTAGGCTGAGGCCAAAAAACATTAAAACAAGTCCAGGGAAGCCAAAATATGACTTTGAATATATCCCACTGGAATTTAGAAAGCATCTTAAGAATTTATTTGACGAGGTAGATACTGATGACTGAAGAACAGAATAGTTGTGGGATGACATCATAAACATCATACAGAAAGAAAAGAAAAGGTCATTAAGAAGATAAGAAAGGAAAGATCAAAACAAATGTCTGAAGAGACTCTGAAACTTGATCTCCAGTGTAGAGATACCAAAGCAAATGGAAAAAAAATGAGCAGATAAAAATGATGAACAGATGTTTCAGAGGACTGCTCCAGAAGACAAAAAGACCTGTAATTAGGAAACCAAAAGGGAATTACATTCTTAGTATTTGTCAAGCTGTGAGAACTAAAGAAAAAGTCAGGTCTTGACTTGCTATAATGAATGATTCATGGGCAAAATATGTAACCATGCAAAAAGAATACAAAAATAAAAAAGAAGAAGAAGAAGCAATATGCAGAGTCACTGTACCACAAAGAAAAGGTTGATGTATTTCAAGAGGGAGCATATATGATCAAGAGGCAATGATACTGAAGGAAGAAGTCCAAAGTGCACTGAAGGCATTAGCAAAGAATCAGGCTCTCAGGAATTGTTGGAATACAAATTGAAATCTTTCAACAAAGTGTTGTAGCACTGGAAGCACTCACTCATGTATGCCAAGAAATTTGCAAGATAGCTCCCTGGTCAACTGATTGGAAGTTTCATATTTTTGCCCATTCCAAATTATCATACAATGTCATTAATAATACATGCAAATAGTTTTTTTGTTTTTTTCTTCTAAACATACTTCAAAACTGGATGCTTCATTACATTGACAGGAAGCTGCCAAAGATTCAGGTAAGATTCAGATGGGGACTTAGAATGAGGGATATCATTGATGACACCAGATGGAACTTGGTTGAAAGCAAAGAATACCAGAAAGATGTTTCCATGTGCTTCATTGTCTACAAAAAGGCTTTCAATTGTGTGGGGCATGATAGGCTATGGATGATATTAAGGATAATGAGTATTCTGAAGCATTTTTTAATGCTCATAAGTGACTATACAAAAGGCAGAAGTTCAAACATAACAAGAGAACACTGAATGGTTTAAAATCAGAAATGGTGTGTGTCAGGTTTGTATTATTTCACCATAGTTATTCAATCTGTATGCTGAGCAAATAATATGAGAAACTTGATGATATGAAACAAAATGTTGCATCAGGATTGAAGTAAGACTCATTAACAACCTGAAATATACAGATGATTAAACCGTGTTTGCTGAAATAAAGAGGACTTAAAATACTTACTGATGAAGCTCAAAGAATACAGTCTTCAGTATGGGTTGCACTTTAATGAGAAGAAAACAAAATTCCTCATCACTGGACCAATAAATAACAATAAGATAAGTGGAGAAAAGATTGAAGTTGTTAAAGACTTCATTTTTCTCAGATCAACCATCAGCACTCATGAAATGAACAGTCAAGAAATCAAATTATATATGCATTAGGCAAATCTGCAACGCAGTAGCAGTGCTCAAGAACAAAGATGTCAGTTTCAGGATAAGGTGCATGTGACCCAAGCTATGGAATTTTCTATAGTCTTATATGCATGTGAAGGTTGGACAACGAATAAGGAAGACCAGCGAAGTATTGTGCATTTGAGTAATGGTGTCCAAGGTCATATTTTAGCTTTATGGATTTATCTGAATTCTTTTCAGCTTCAATAGAATATTAAAGATACCATGGAATGCCAGAAGAACAAATAAATCTGTGTTGAAAATGTAGAACCAGAATATTCCTTAGATTACAGTATGGCAAGACTTCATTTTTCATACTTAGGACATATTATCACGAGTGACAAATCCTTGGAGAAGGAAATCAACCTTGGTAAAGTGGAAAGTCAGTGAAAAAGAGGAAGGCTTTCATTGAGATGGGTTGACATTGTGGTAACAAAAATGGGCTGGAACATAGCAGTGATTGTGAGATTGGAACAGGGTTAGGCAGTGTTTATTTTTGTTGCATGTAGGGTTACTATGAGTTGGTACCACCTTGACAGCACCTAACAACAACACTGTAGATATAATACCAGACCAAATAAACTTTCATCAAGGAACATTATAATGATATAGTGTAAAATTTCATAGTAATATGAATGACAATTAGTAATAATATGACATAGTAATAATATGACAATCCCCAAAGATGACATATCGATTCTAAATGACTTTGTTGTTTATAACAAACTCAACATGTAAAGCAAAAATTTATATAGACCCAAATAGAAATGGAGAAATCTGCAACCGTATCAAATGAAAAAATAACTGTTAACATCTCAATTTCTGGTCCAACATGTAAGGAGCTTTGAAGTCATCACTCCTGTCTTCAAAACAAGAAAAAGTCTTAAGAAACTTAAGAAAAAACCCAGATGTTATTATATGCATCAAATAATTAGGTCACAGAGTAACCAGAATCCTGAATATAGAAAGGACAGAAATATACAGAGAATTATAGCTTAATGAGTGCAGAAACTTACTGGGAGCAACTGCTTTTAAACAAGTAACTGATAAATGTTTTTTTTGCTGTTGTTGTTGAGTACTATTGAGGAGGTTCTGACTCAGCAACGCTGTATAGGGGTTCTGAGGAATGGGTGATAACAATAACAAACATAAAAACAAACAAAAGCAATAACAACAAAACCCCTCAAAGTCTAAAGATACAAAGCAAATATCAGAATATGACACTTATAAAGAGAAATTTTAGCATTATCAAACAGATAATTTAATAAATTGTGATTAATAAGCTCAGTGCCTTTATGGACAACATGAAATAACAGAGATGAAAATTCTATGAGGGAGAGGGGAATAGAAGAAAAAAGCAGATGAGAGAACAGTTAGGCAGGTTTGCATGGGCTAAGTGGGACAGAGGTAAAGAATGATGTATGTACAACCTTGGAACAACAGGGCTCTGCGATACAGAGATTGAGACATGGTTGGAATGGGGAAAAAGAGGGAATAATGTTAAGATGCTTGGCTGTCTTTTGAATTTTGGTTTTCCTTGCATTATATTATAAAATAGACATTGGAGGGGGAGAGAAAGGAATAACCAGAAATATCACCATAGAAAGCTTGTAAGTCTGTCTTCTGCCTATAACTGATTGGAATACCTAAAACAGGGCTACAATGTGCCCAGTGAAGGCAGCTTCCTGTTGAGCCTCTGCATTACATAAAACTATAGGTGGAAGTCTGAACCACATTCAGAATCTTCAGAGGTGGGAAATTTCCACTTGAAAGGGCAAGCAGACCAGCCGGGAGCAGCTAGAAGAATAGAAGTTACTTCTTGAAAGAAAGACCTTACAGAAAAAAATACAAAACAAAATAGGCAGACTGATTGCTACTACAAGAACAAGCAAGTTAGTTGCCCAGGAAACATCAAGGCAAGTGGTCGGGTCCCCTCAGTGCAAACCCCTTTTCAAGACTAAGACTCAGTGGGAATACACGTTCTGAATGATGAGCACGTTCGTTCGTCACCGATAAGGGGAAGTGAGCAAAAAAACAGCAATGAAGCTGTTAGCTAAGCCCTACAATGTTCAATAGATTGCTGTGAACCCGGGTGGAGACCTGGTTGGCCAGCAGTGTGGCAAGACCTGGAGACTCTTGGGCCCAGAGTCAGTGACATAGCCACAAAGTACTAGAGTGGAGACTGAAGCATCCAACTGATAAATAAAAAGGGCATAGGCACAAGAGCACCCACACTTGCAGATAATACCCACTTGACCTGGCTTCAATGACTGGATGATAAAGAGCTCAACCAGAAGAAGAAAGAAGAGGGAAAAAAAGAGTAATCTAATACAATTTGATGAACTTGACCTACACTTATAGATGCAGTAGCTCAAAAGAAGAAACAAATCTTTACAGCAAGAATCATTCCCATCCCCTCCACACACAGAGTAGACAGGGATGGGCAACTTGGACATTGACTACCCAAAATGGGGGGGGTGGGGGTGGCAGGACGCTACAAAGGCAAGAAGTGACTGGCTTAAAGCTTTCAAGAGGGAACCTAGATCCAGAGGGTGTGAAGGAAAGTAGAATCTCCACTGAGTAGTATCCAAACTGTCTAGGCTGGGCTGATGAAATGAAATGCAGATAAGTCTCTTGTGATACAATAGTGAATAATTGTTATCAGGACTGAATGTGAGGGTTGGAAATGTAAAGGTAGACGTTTTGTTGCAAGGAGGGGAGTGATTAACTTTGCAGTCTAGGAGCGGAGGTCCCTGGGACTATCAAGGGAGAAGAGTGGAGAGTGGGACCCTACCCAGAGAAGCAATGATGCCTGAGATGGAGGCAGAGACGATGACCTGGAGAAATGGAGCAGCTGGGGACTTTAGATACAGAGAGGGAGAGGGGCTGTGTGCTAACGACCTGGGACAGGCTTGTAGTGTATACCCTTTGGTTGGTTGATGATGCATGGAGGGGATTGTAACCATGGCAATGAAATGATATACGATAGGATGAATGTAAAACTAATGTTCTTCCATGTAAACTATCACATAATTCACAATAAACCACTTTAAAAAAAAACAAAAAAAAACTCTATGAAAGAATCAAAAGGAAATGGTACAAGTCAAAAACACTATATTAGAAATGAAAATACCTTTTAGCGGTTTATCAGTAGAAACAATGAGAAAAAGGAAAAATCATTGAATTGATAAATAAACAGAGAGCAAAAAATTTAACAGAGTATCTAAGAACTCTACCACAATTATGAACATTATAACATAATTAGAATGGAAACAGTAACAGAGGAAAGGTAGAAAAGAACAAAATAAATAGTTGAAGTATTGATGTTGTTGTTGGTGGTTGTGTGCCATGGAGTCAGTTTTGACTCATACTGACCCTGTTTCAAAGCTATAAATCTTTATGGAAGCAGAAAGTCACATCTTTCTCCTGTGGAATGGCTGGCAGATTGAACAGCTGTGGTTAGCCATCTAACTCATATCCCACTAAGCTACAAGAACACCTAATGGCTGAAAATCTTCCAGAATTAATGACAAACACTGATGGTAGAGGCAGGACTTGATAGTGGATTAGGGAGAAAGGCTGTGCAGACCTCCACTAGTTATAACACAGAATACCAGATGAAACAGTTTCAAAGTACAATCCTGGAACTCTGAACTTCATATAAAGAGATAATTAGGAGAACGCAAGTCTTACCAATAGTGGGTTTAGAGCAGAAGCCATAAAGGAAGTGTTTTCTGATTTACTGAGGCCAGTACAGCCATTTTGAATGGGAAGGAGCAGATACAAGGTCAAGGGAGCACTCTTATTTCAAAGGTCTGACTGATTGTCAGAGATAAAGGTGTGAACATCTCTTTCTTGATCTTTTATTGTCCTATGTCTGCCCACCTCCACTCTGTGTACCAGAGGGAATACCTGAGTGAGTGGACTCCCCTGCACATGCAAGGATTACTAGGCACAGAATCAAAGAAGGGGGAGGAGTGAGCAGGAACAACTTAAAACAGGAGTGTCTCCCAAAATGGGTCTGGACAGCCCTTGGCTGGTTATCACTAGTAGAAACACCTGAAAGGGCTTGAAGGGGATCAGAGCGGCAACAACAACAACAACAAAAAAAAAAAAAAAAAAAACACAGAAAAAAGGCCTAAAACAAAACCTTGAGTCACATCATAAGGTGCAACAAAAACATCTTAAAGGCAAAAGCCAAAAAGGGGTGCTAAAGTCTTATTCATTTTTTGCTACTTTGTTGTTGTTGTTTTTGTTTTGTGTTGATGTTCAAATCCTACAGTGCCACACCAGGACTCCTTGAGTTAGGCACACCTTAGTCTCAAAGTGGCATCTTTGGTCTTTAACACTTTAAAACTTTTATTTTTTTGGCAGCAGATTTACCCAAAGCAATACTTCCTTTAATTTCTTGACAACTGTTTACATGGGTGTTGATTATGGCTCCAGTTAAAAAGAAATCTTTCACAATTTCAGTATTTTCTTTGTTTATCATGATGTTATCTATAATACATACAAAACGTTGTATTCTTCAAACTTCAATAGTGAATTCTTCAAGACTCTTTCTTTTTGTGCCTAGACCAGTTGTGAAAACAACTACTACAGAGGGAACAACCTGATAATCAGCAAAACAAATCATGAATAATCATTTAGAAATGTGTAAATTACAGACAGATTGTACACTACAAACAATTGTCAGAAATTAAAGGATGGTCTTTGCATAACCACTGTCAAGTAAAAAGTCTCTGTTCAAGCATCACAAGCATTATTTATATGCTATTAATAGATAAAGATAAACCACTGTGATAAAACATCAGTGGATCCTTAAAAATGTTACAAGTATAAAGATATTTGTACAACTATCTCCCTTGATACTTTTTTCTTGTAACGTTTTAAAAATGCTTTAAGAGTTTATTAGTATTGTCCAACTAAGTTTTCTAATGTATTATTAACTTGTGAAAAATACTTGTCACATAATATTTCTATACTACAAAGATGCCCAAATCACTCAGAACTAAATATATTGATTTCCCTAACAAATAGTCACCAAGGAATCTAGCACTATAGGAAATACCCTAATTGCAAAAGGAATTATTAAAAAACAACAGTTAGGTGAAAATGAGCAAATTCATTGCATGATAAAAATCCTCTCTTTGAAAATACTGTTCATTTTTGAAAAATAAATTTGGGATTGCCTGTTGTTGTTTTAAGTTGCTGTTGAGTTGGGTATGAACTCACAGCAACCTATGCATAACAGCACTAATCTCACAATTGTTGCTATGCTTGAGCCCACTGCTTCTGCCACTTTGTCAGTCCATCTCACTGTGGGGCTTCCTCTTTTTTGCTGACCTTTCACCTTACCAAGTATAATGTTCTACTAGAGGGATTGGTCCTTCCTGATAATATGTCTGCCATATGAGAAACGAAATCCGATCATACTCGCTTTCAAAGAGCTTTCTGGCTGTACTTTGTCCAACACAGATTTGCTTGTTTGTTCTTCTAACAGTCCATGGTACCTTTAACATTCTTCTCCAGTAACATAGCAAAAATGCATCAATTCTTCTATTGTCTTCTTTATTCATTGTCCAACTTTCACATGCATGTGAGGTTATCAAATATACTATGGCTTGGATCATGCGGACTTTACTCCTCAAATTGACTTCTTTGGTTAGCATACAGATTGAATAAGTATGGTGAAAGAATATATCCTAAGCATACACTTGAACTGATTTTACATCAGTGTTCTGTTCCAACAACTGTCTCTTGGTCTACACACACTCCTCATCACCACAATTAAGTATTCCAGAATTTTCATTCTCTGCTATGTTGTCAATATCTTGTCATAATCCATACAATCTAAAGTCTTTGCACCATCAATAAAACACAGGTAAATATCTTTCTGGTACTCTCTGCTTTCAGCCAAGATCCATCTGACATTAGCAATGATATCCCTGGTTCAGCAGCCCCATCTTGATCCAGCCTGAACCTGTTAATGGACTGCAGCAGAGTTTTTTAAATTATCTTTAGTAAAATTTTATTGCAATGTGATATTCATGATACTGTCTAAAAATTTCCACACTCCACTGGGTCACCACTCTTTGGAATGGGAACAAATATGGATGTCTCCCATCAACTGGCCAGGTAGTTGTCTTCCAAATTTCTTGGCATAGATGATTGAGTGTCTCTAGAGCTTCATCAGTTTGCTGAAAGATCCCAATTTGTATACCATCAATACCCAGAGCCTTGTTCTTTGACAATTCCTTCAGTGCACCTTGGACATCTTCCTTCAGGATCATTGGATCTTGATCATATGCTACCTCATGAAAAAGTTGGACGTTAACCTTTTTTTTTTTTTTAATGTATTCCTTCCATCTTTTGATGTTTCTGCATCTTTCGATATTTTGTCAATAGGATTCTTCAATATTATAAGTCAAAGCTTTAATTTTTAATTCAGTTATTTCACCTTGAGAAATGCTGAGCATGTTCTTCCTTTTTGTTGTTTTTACTTCAGGTCTTTGAATATTTCATGCTATTATTTGAGTTTCTCTTCTCAAGTTGTCTTTTTGGATTTTTCTGTTCAGCTCTTTTACCTCCTCTTTTCTTAAATTTACTTTAGCAACTCTACGCTGGAGAGATGCTCACATCATCACACCAGAACTTTTTATCTATAATATATACGATAATAGGTGTAGAAACTTGAAAACATGGTGGCTGCTGTATATGGCAGTAAGAAGATAGACCTCTTGATAGCATAAAGGGCAAAGTAAAAAGAAAGTTGTAATTTAAATTATTTTAAATAAAAGTACAGATCAAACATATTTTAGTGATTTGTAATTCAAAGTCTTAAATCACATACATCTAAAGTATTTGAATGATCTAGCCCACTCCAAATACATGGAAGAGAGATCTAATTGGATGTTCTGTTCAGAGGCTGTGCTATTGAAACTTCTTTTGATCAACATCAAATGGAGAGAGTCACACAATTCAACAAGCAAGCAAGTCATGGAATGGGATTAAACAAAGGAAAATGTATACCCACAAAGGTGAACATAGCATTAGAAGGCTTCAGCTTCATTTCATTTTTTAAAATCTAAATTAAACACAAAATGTCCAGCATAGTCTTCCCAGCAAGTACATTATGTGTTGGAAGTCAGAATGTTGTTTCAATGCATTCTGATTCTTTATTTTGTTACGTAATAATATGCTTAAAAAGCAACACATTGTGAGCTTGGGAGCTGTTAGGCATTTATTTACCATGGTGGGTTAATCTCATTCAGTGAGGTATAGAAACTCAATAATGAGTGCTACAGTATATAAGCTAATTGCTAGGATAAAACCAAATGAATAATTACTTAACTCCAGAATGAGGCCTGCGGGAATTTTTCTTTAATAAAGGTTTAATTCACCAGTGATAATGAATGCAATCTCACATACTACTGAATAACACCATTAGCATAATGGCTGTGATACAAAAACTATAATTAGAACTAAACAGAAACGTTAATTACAATCACCAAGGTACTGAATGAAATACTGTTGTTTAAGAAATTGACCTGCTTTGCTGTCATGCATTGTGGGCTCAAGGATAATTCTGTAATTAAATCCATACAAAAATTATATATATATGTGTGTGTGTGTGTGTGTGTGTGTGTATAAATTTTTTATTATTTTTTTTGCATTCTACTGAAAGTCTTTTAAATGTAATAAATATATTAATGAAGGATTGTTTAGTACTTGAAGTGCATACTAAATATAAACATGGTTAAAACTTTTGGTTTTTATCTTGGTTAATTGCAAACATCAATATTTGTATTTTTAAAAATCTAAAATTAGAGAGAGTAGGTGTTACTGATTTTGCATTTTACTGCTATTTGCTCTATTATCACTAAAAGCAGCTACTGAAAATGAACAAATTAGCAAAGTGTGAAATATTACTATAACTTGGAAAAATAAGTTGCATAATCAATGCAAAAACAGTCAAAGTCCTAAACTAATACTTTCAAAAGAGTCAGCTAGATTTTTTAAATTCTTTGAATTTTAACTACCAGATATATGCAAGGTATTGGTGTTGGTGTTGGTTGTGTGCCGTGGAGTCATTTCCTAATCATAGTGACACTGTACAGAGTTTCTGGGCTGTAGATCTTTACAGGATCAAAAAGCCTAGTCTTTCTCCTATGGAGCAGCTGGTAGATTCCAACTGCTGACCTTACAGTTAGCAGCCCAGCTAGTGGTATACTGCACTACTAGGGATCCTAGATGTATACAACAGGGCTTCAAATAGTTTGAGGCAAAAGTTCATTATATTTTAACTACATTTTTCCATGAACATTTGAAGCAAACTTCTAACAAAAATATGTGTTTATTTATGTATTAAACTGCACACATAATAGAAGATTTGTGTATCGAGGTATACGTAAATTGAGAAGAATTTTGAAAACAAGTGACCACTATATTAAACATCAAAAACAATAGTAGTAATCATAATAGCTCTCTATTATTATATAAATTATTTTAGTGAGATACATTCAGAAATATTATCCAAAAGATAAATATGTGTATCACAAAATGGTTTATTGGTAATCCTAATGGTAATGAATTTTCATCATAACATGATCTTCATTTTTAAGAAATTACTTCTTCAAAAGAAAATATGAACTATTTTATGAATCCAATAACTAATTTTGGAATAACGTTAAAGAATCATCTTAACAAATTATCCCTGACTACTTTTTATTCTTATATTATATTACTTGCTTTTGACTGAATGAATTTATCTCCCACAAATTTTCTGTTGATTCCTTTTCTCTATTACAATGCATATTCCCACATACTTTTTGAAGTCTCATATTTACAGAACCTCCCATAATGTATCTGTAAAGTCCCACTCTTCCAATCATCAGTCAACACTTGAAAATTCCATTCTTTAATGGAATATTATCTTTTTGAATTAATGTATGCAAAGACATATTTATCATTCATACTCCTTACTACAATTTTCAGTGACTGGATAATTGTTTAACACAAGGGTTTAACCATGACTTCTACCTAATATGCCATGAGAAAAGAGAAGGAAGACACTGTTGTTATCAAAGGTAGGTGCTGTAGAGTTGGTCCAAACTCATAGAGACTTATGCACAACAAAATGAAACACTGGCCAGTCCTGCACCATCCTCACAATTGCTGTTACGCTCAAGTCCATTGCTGCTGACACTGTGCCAGTCCACCTTGTTGGGGAGCTTTCTTTTCTTCTCTGACCCTCCACTTTTCCAAGAATGATGTCCTTTTCCAGGGACAAGTCCCTCCTTACAATATGTCTGAAGTATGTGAGACAAAGTCTCACCATCCTGGCTTGTAAGGACCATTCTACTGAACTTCTTCCAATACAAATTTATTTGTTCTTATGGCATCCATGGCACTTTTAATATTCTTCTCCAACACCATAACTCAAATTCATCAGCTGTTCTACAGTTTTCCTTGTTTATTGTCCAGCTTTCACATGCATATGAGGCTATTGAAAATAACATGGCTTATGTTAGGGTCACCTTAGTCCTCAAATTAATATCTTCTCTCTTGAACACTTTAAAAAGGTCTTGTGCATATAATTTTCCTAATGCAATACATCAATTCATTTCTTTATAGCTGCTTCACTGAGAGTTGATAGCAATAATTGAGAGGGAAGAAGTATAACACTAGAATGAAGGATTAGTGTCTTTTCCTATGCTGCTTTCATATATTTTATGCTAATAAAATACATAAGGCTGTTTGTTGGTATATAGTTTCTTTCTTGCATCCACAATCCAGTGGAATTGTGCTTAGAACAGATCCATATGTAAATTAATGGTTTTGAATTTTGAAATTCAGACTCATATTTAAGATTTTAAGAGGTAATTATAACTGCCAGAGGTTCAAGCTGGAATCAAACAAGGACATGGAATGAGGGATATCATTGCTGATGTCATTAGAATCTTGACTTAAAATAGAGATTACCAGAAAGATGTTTACCTGTACTTTATTGATTATAGAAAGATCTGTGTGAATCATGTCAAGCTGTGGATAACATTCCAAAGATTGGCTATTCCACACACACTTAATTGTGTTCATGAGAAGCGCATACATAGACTAAGAGGCAGCCATTTGAAGACACCGAGGGGAGATTGAATGGTTTTAAATCAGGAAAGGTATGTCAGGGTTGGATTTTTCATGATACTTATTCAATCTCTATGCTGAGCAAATAATCTAAGAAGCTAGATTATATGAAGAAGAACGTGGCATCAGGATTGAAGAAAGACTCATTAACAACCTGTGATGTGCAGATGATACAACTTTGCTTGATGAAAATGAAGAGAATTAAAAATTCTTACTGATGAAAAACAAAGACCACAGTCTTCTGTATAGGTTGCACCTCAATGTAAAGGAAAAAAAAAAAAAAATCCTCACAACTGGACCAATAAATTACATCAAGATAGATGGAGAAAATATTGACTTTGTCAAGACCATTTTGCTTGAATCTACTATCAACTCTCATGGAAGCAACAGTAAAGAAATCAAATGACATATTGTATCTTAAACATTTGCTTCATAAGAATGCTTTAAAGTGTTCAAGATCAAATATATCAGATTGAGGACTAAGGTAACCCTGACAGAAGCCATAATATTTTCTATAGTCTCATATGCATGTGAAAGTTGGATATTGTATAAGGAAGATTGTAGAAAAATTGATGCATTGGAGTTATAGTGTTGGAGAAGAATACTGAAAGTACCATGGACTGCCAGAAAAGCAAACAAATCTGTGTTGGAAGAAATATAGCCAGAAAACTCCCCAGAAACCAATAAGGCGAGAATTCTTTTCTCCTCCTTCGAACATGCTATCAGGAAGGACCAGTCTTGAAGAAGGATATTATGCTTTGTAAAGTGGAGGGTCACTGAAAAAAGAAGAAAACCCCCAAAGAGATGGGTTGGCACTGCGGCATCAACAATGGGCTCAGATATAAAAAGAATTGTGAGGATAGCCCAGCACTGAACAATGTTTTGTTCTCTTGTGCATGGGTCTTATGAGTTGAAACTGACTCAGTGGAAGGTAACAACAACAACAACAGAACTCTTAATATACCTTTGGCCACAGATAGCTTCTCTTATCTCTTAAAAGGTAATACTCTAGAATATATTTTGTGTAGGCATAGCATAAAAGGAAGAAAAGACTTTAATCTTGCAAGTTAGATGGGTAAAATTAATTCTAGACTCAATTAGATGTCAAGTCACTCTCATTTCTTAGACACATATATCCAATTGCCCGTTGGTGACTAAATAATCTACTAATTAAACTATAACATGGTACTTGTCTTCAAAATGTCTTTCACATCTTATATTTCTGACTTCAGATAATTGTAACATTATTATTGTCTCAACCACTCAAGTAGTATGAAATCCAGAAAACGTTCCCTATTACCTTCTATAAAATTGGATATCAACCTTTATATATATATACATAAAGGTTGATATCCAATTATATATATTATGTGTGTGTGTGTGTGTGTATATATACATATATATATATAATTTTTCCTAGTCATTATCAATCCTTCCTTTTTTTTTTTTTAATCACTGAGAAGGAGGATATCTAAAGAGAAAATTATTTTCATGCAACAAAAAACTTGAGAAAGCCCTAATACAAATAATCAAACCAACCACTTTTAGAGCAATTAAAAGACAACACTAGATTGCTGGACCTGGGGTCACAGGACCATAGTCTCAGGCGAAACTATGGTCAATTGGCATACCATAGTCGAAAGACAATGTTCTACATCTTACTTTAGCTGACAGAGTCTGGGATTTTAAAAGCTCATGAGCAGCCATCTAAGGCACAATATTGGTTTGTCACTGTGCAGAGATAAGAAGAGTGATTAGAACTGGAGATGCTTGGAATCAATGAGTCCAATGGACTAATGGGATATGTAACCATTAGTCTCCACAGTGCCTGGTTACCACTATCAATAGCTGTAATAGAAATTATATTAGAAAGTCTAGATGGAGTAAGAACAAATATAAAACAAAACTCAAAATTATTAATTAAGACAAAGACTGGTAAAAAAAAAAAAAAATAAAGACTGGGCTTACTGGAAAAAAAAAGACTAGAGGAACCTGAGACTAGGGCCCTTGACTATCCTCAGGTCTGGAAAGGAACTCACCGTCATTGCCCAATGTTCACCTAAGGAGTAGATTGCATATAGGAGGGACAGCAACAATGGTAAGGTATGCTCACCATGTAATAGTCACTCATTCAAAATCAAAAGTACAACATTTACCTAAGGACAAAGTTAAGAAGCAGCCAAAAGGTGGGTAGAATGAAAATGGGAGCCACAGGGATAAATGTTTTTGTGTGGAAGGGATTATAATCATTGAGATGAAACAAACTGTATGATTTCTCGAATGTAAAATTGATGATCTTTTCTGGAAATCTTCACTGAATTCACAATTAAAAGCTAAAAATAAATCCTAAAAATCTTGATCATTATAAATTTTTAAGTAATACTTTAATCTGAACAGTATATTTGTATCACTTTTGGAAGAATATCACCCACTTGACTACTAAACCAATAAACCACACCAATTACCATAATGTCAACTCAAACTTATTGTGGCCCACATGTAACAGAGAGAATTATGCTCCATAGGGTTTTGATTGGCTGATATTTGGGGAAAAGATCACCAGGAATTCCTTCCAATGTACCCCTGGGTGGACTCAAATAAGTAACCTTTTGATTAGCAGCATGTGCACTAAACATTTGTGTCATGTAGGGAACTCCAATTGGCTATAACAAATGTTAATTAAATGCCATTAGTCTGTACAAACAGTTAAAGAAATGCCTGTTATCATAACTTTCCCCAAATTGTCTCTAACCATGTGTTTAGAGGGAGATTTCATAATTCTCAAATTAAGAGATCAATCCTAAGACTTGCCTGTCTTTCTAAAGGAAAAGAAGAAGGGGGATCCTAATGGCTCTCAGCAATCAGTACTTTTACCCTTGAGTGATCTCTGCAGTTGGTTAATGCGTGTATTGTCTGAGAAAGATTCACCTTGCTATGGACCTTGAACCATGCTGCAAACACACAGAAAAATAAATTAAATTAATTCAAGGGCTGCTGCTGCTGCTAACATTGTCCTTCACTGAAAAGGGGGAAAAAAGAAAGGGCAGGAAGTGAGAAAGACTGTAAAGGAGGAAATTTGGAAATGGCACAGAAATCTACATTCTGCTGAGAGCTTGTTAGCATCTACATTTCTTTAAAAGAAAATCATAATCAAATACAAATCATCTATTTGTTGCATAAAAATTAGCAAACATGGCTCAAGCATGTGGCTTTTCCCAGATACAATGTTTTTTTGTTTTGTTTTTTTTTGACACCTTCCACTTCATATAATATATAAAAACTCCTGCTCAAATAGAGCCTGATACTACACCTACAATAAGATTCAGCCTCCTCTGTATTTTTAATTAACTCAGGCCCAGCAGTCGTTTTTAACAGCTAACATTTTGTATGAGTTACAGTATGGGCACTGCTGAGACATAAATGCAAAGTAATCATTCTAATAAGTAGATATAAACATTTACAACAATTGCAACAAGTCTTTGCAACAAATAAGGGAATATTAAGAAAAATAACTAGCAGCAAGCCAGGAAATAAGCCTGAAAACAACTGCATGGATATGAATGTCATTCAAAGCTCTGATCTTCTGTTGCCTTTCATAATTTCAATACCCTAAAGTCACTAATGAGTTTGTAATTTCAATGCCAAAAATGAGAACACTGATTAGGGAACAAAAACAAAAACCAAGACTTCCATTTTTATGTTTGTGCCAAAGACACCAGCAGAGAATTCAAAGCACTGGGGTGACTGCATCCTTTTCATAACAGAAAAAAAAAAAAAAAATTAATACTTCAATACAGGACCAAAACGGACAAACCTTCAAGATCACCTCCTTCATCGCTTCCAAATAATTATAGGTCCTAAGGTGGGAAGAAGTTTCACAGGTGCAAAGAAGAGAGAGAATGCCAGGGGAGCCTTAGCAGACACAGTGGGGCAGGAGAGAACAGAAAAAATTGACATTGGAAAATAGGCAGAGACTGGGTTAGGAGAAGTATGATAAACCAGGATAAGGCATACATATTTTGTTGTTGTTGTCAGGTGCCATCGAGTCGGAACCAACTCATAGCAACCCCATGCACAGCAGAATGAAACAATGTCTGATGCTGGGCCAACATCACTACTGCTGCCAGACTTGAGTCCATCAATGATGTCACCTGGCCAATCCATTCTGTTAGGGGTCTTCCTCTTTTTCTCTGACCCCCCACCCTACCCAGCATGACATCCTTCTCCAGCGACTGTTTCCTCTGGACAATATGTCCAAAGTATGAGAGACAAAGCTTAGCCATCCTGGCCTCCAAGGAGCACTCTGGCTGCACTTCTTCCAAAA
>NW_006408673.1:4118723-4121427 GCF_000296735.1 Chrysochloris asiatica
ACTATACACATGGACCTCGCCAGATGGAACACATACATATTTTATTCTATGTATAATGAAGACCTAGGAGAGTTTGAAGCAGGTTAATGTGCTCTGCCTTATTTTCTTTTTTTTAAGTGTTACTTTGCCACCTGCTAGAGAATGGATTATTTGGGGTAAGAACAGAAATAAAGTAACTATAAGGGGCTATGCAGGAAAAAAGGAAGATATTAAAGACATGAATTGAAACAGTGGCAGCATCAATGGGCTCAAAAATAACAATAATTGTGAGGATAGTGCAGGGCCAGGCAGTGTTTGTTTTGTTGTATTGTGCCATAGGGTCATGTGAATTAGAACAGACTTGAACAATAATATTAGGAGCTATTGTAGAAGGAGACATGGTCTTTAGGTCTAGAGATGGAGAGAGATGCCAGAGGAAAACATAAAGAAAAGGGAGATATAGAGAATGACTTCCAGGTTTGAGACTTGGTCAGAAGGAAGGATGATGATGCCATTTATACACAGGGAGAGTAGGGAAAGAGACAGAACAAAAGCTTAAAGTCAAGAATTTTCAAATCTCTGATCTATACCAAGCCCTCTGTACTATACATACTATGGTGTTGTTGTTGCTAAGTGATGTCGAGTCAGTTCTGACTCATAGAGACTATTTATAGGGTTTCCAAGAATCAGATGGTGAGTTTGAACCACTGACCTTGTGGTTCAAATCTACTTTGCCATCCAGTACTTTATCCCTCAGTGCCATCTTATAATTAATATACCTATTATAGTATATCTTATAAAATTTCTATTTTCCTTTTAATTTCATTTATAGACTATTATGACACAGGGAAATGAATACTTAACAAGTAATCATGCAAAAAAACAGTAGTTAACAGAATTTATTACGTTTCAGCTAAGCACTAGTCTAAGAATTTCACATATTTAGCCTTCATAAATATGCATTTTAAAGGTGAGAATATTGGGAATGTGAGAAGTAAAATGACTAGTCCAAGGTCAACAAAATACAGGTTAGAGTGAGGATTCAAAATAAAGGAATTTGGGGGGACAGAGTTGGAAAAAAGCACCCCTCCCACAGCACTCTACTCAATGGGTTCAATGATTCATTGCAATGGCCACACAGAAATCAAACACCATACACAAAATCATGGGATTTATTAGGGAAGCTAACAAGTTACAATACAGGATTAGAATATTTTCAGGCCACAACCTTTCTTTAGCCATGCCCACGGGGAGGTATCTCTCTAGCCATTTGTCCATTGGCCTGAACTTTGCCCTGCTCAGACAATGTTAGAAGTCTCTTTCAAGGCTGCTGATAAATGCTCACAGGATAATCCACTCTACTATAGTTCTCAACCCCAAGACACTGAGCTCTAGCTCCATGGGTCAGCACACTTAGCTCTCCAATTAAGTGCCTAAGACATCCTATTCCACAAGTGAATCTCCTGTTCAAAGGCACTCAGCGATACTTACTCTGTGGGCCAGGAAATCTCACACTTTATCTTGTACTCTAGCTCTTTGTTTTGCTGCTGCTATTATTCTGTCACTCCATTCCTAATACTCTGTTGTCATATCTTTCTCTTGCTGTTGTGAGGAGGTTCAATGCACAGAGATATTAGGATCCAAGGGACTTGCTCCATTCCTGGCCCTTTCTTATTCTTCTTTTTTTTTTTTTTTAAAATAAAACTTTTTATGAGTGAATGTTTACAGACAAGATCATCAGTTTTACATTCAACAAGCCATATACTTTGTTTTATCTCAAAGATTACAATCTCCTCCATGCAACAACAATTATCGTACTTCTGCCCTGTGGTTGCTATTCCAATTCCACCCACCTTTCCACTCCTTCTCACCTTTGTCCTTAGGTAAATGCTGCCATTTTGATGTTGAACTATTGATCTTTTCATGGTGAGCATGCCTCACCAGTGTTGTTTTATCACCCAGGTGCCCATCTACTGCTTGGCTGAGACTTGGGCCATCAGACTGGGTTCCATTCCATACCACTCCAAATCCACAGTCTCGGCTTCCTCCAGTTTCTTTCTGAGTAGTAAGCCTGATCTTTTATTATTATCATCATTATTAATAATTTTGAATTTTGTTTCACATTTTTCCACTCTATACAAGACCTTCTAATGTGATCCCTGCTAAAGACTTTGGCAGTGGTAGTCAAGCACCACCTAGTTTTTCTGTTCTCAGAGTCATGGGAGCTGACATTCAGATGTTCTACTTGTCCATTGAATTAATTGATTCCAAGTATCTTCAGTTCTCATCCTTCTTCTAGCTTCCACACAAGGAGAGTCTAGTATGTACACCTCAGATGACTGCTCATCAGCTTTTAAGATTCCAGATGTTACTCACCAAAGTAGGATGTACAGCACTTCTTTGTGAATTATGTTATGCCAGTTGACCATATGTCCCCTCTGAGACTAAGGTCATGAGCTTTCAGACACAGCAACTCATTGCCTTAAGACGTTTGGTAATATCTAAGAACTTTACATCATTTTGCTTGTATAAGCACCACTACAATTAGTTGTGTTTGGAGAAAAGGTAAATGCCCATGGACAAATTGTTGTTGCTGTTATTAGGTGACATCGCATCAGTACCAATCCATAGTGACCTTATACACAGAAGAAAGAAACACTGCCCGATCCTGGGTCAACCTCACTACTACATGTTGCCATTCTTGAGTTCATTGATGCTGCCAATA
>NW_006408673.1:4121904-4161660 GCF_000296735.1 Chrysochloris asiatica
TGTTGATAGTTGATCCAAGAAGAATGAAGTCCTTGACAACTTCAATCTTTCTCCGTTGAAAAGAATGTGGTTTATTGGTCCAGTGGTGAGGTATTTTGTTTTCTTGATTTTGAGATGTACTCCATACTGAAGGTTGTGCTCTTTGATCTTCATTAGTAGACGTTTTAAGTCTGCTTCACTTTCATCAAAAAAAGGTTGTATCATCTGCATATCGTAAGTTGTTAATGCGTCTTCTTCCAATCCTGATGCCATGTTTTTCTTAATAGTACCCAGCTTGTCAGATGATTTGCTTAGGATACAGGTTGAATAAATATGGTGAAGGAATACAAACTTGTCGAAAACCTTTCATAATTTTAAAACATTCAGTGTTCCTATGTCCTGTTTGAACAACTGCTTCTTGGTCCAGGTACAGAATCCTCATGAGCACGATTAAGTGTTCCAAAATACTCATACTTTGCAACGTTGTCCATAGCTTGTCATGATCCACACAATCAAAAGCATTTGCATACTCAGTAAATCACAGATAAACATCTTTCCAATATTCGCTGCTTCCAGCCAAGATCCATCCGACATCAGCAATCCCTCGTTCCACGTCATCTTCTGAATCCAGCTTGAACCCCTAGAAGTTCTCTGTCAATATATGATTGTAGCATTTTCTGTATTACCTTTAGTAAAACTCTACTCACATAGGATATCAAAGAGATTGTCCCATGATTTCTGCATTCTGTTGGGTCGCCTGTCTTTGAAATGGACACAAATATGGATCTTTTCCAATCAGTCGGCCAGATAGTTGTCTTCCAAATTTCTTGGCAGAGATGAATGAGTGCCTCCTGTGCCACCTCACTTTCTTGAAAGATTTCAATTTTTATTCCATCAATTCCTGGTGCCTTGTTCTTTGCCAATTCCTTCAATGCACCTTGGACTTCCTCCTTGAGTATCATTGGCTCTTGATCATATGCTACCTCTTGAAACGGTTGAACATTAACCATTTCCTTTTGGTACAGTGACTCTGTGTATTCCTTCTATCTTCTCTAGATGCTTTCTGCATCATTCAAAAATTTGCCCAAAGAATCTTTCAATAACGAAAGTTGAGGCTGAATTTTTTCTTCAGTTCTCCCAGCTTGAGAAATGCTGACAGTGTTCTTCCTTTTTGGTTTTCTGATTCCAGATCTTTGCACATTTTGTTGTAATATTGGCTTTATCTTCTCGAGTTGAGCTTTGAAATTTTCTGTTTAGCTCTTGGACCTCCTCGTTTCTTTCATTTGCTTTAGCATCTCTATGCTGGAGAGCAAGTTTTAGTGTCTTCTGACATCCATTTTGACCTTTTCCTTCTTTCTTCTCTTCTCAATGACTTTTTGCTTTCTTCATGTATTATATTCTTGATGTCATCCCACAACACTTCTGGTCTTCGGTCTTTAGTGTTTAATGCATCAAATCTGTTCTTCAGATGATCTTTAAATTCAGGTGGGATATATTCAAGGTCATATTTTGGCTCTCGTGGACTTGTTTATATGAGTAATTGATGGTCTGTTCCACAGTCTGTCCCTGGCCTTGTTTTGACTGATGGTATGGAGTTTTTCCATGGTCTCTTTTCTCAGATATAATCAATTTGATTTCTATGTATTCCATCTGGTGAGGTCCATTCGTATAGTCGTCTCTTATGCTGTCTAAAGAAGGTGTTTGCAATGAAAAAATCATTGGTTTTGCAGAACTCTATCATGCATTCTCCAGCATCATTTCTATCACCAAGGCCATATTTTCCAACTACTGATCCTTCCTCTTTGCTCACAACCTTTGCATTACAATCACCAGTAATGATCAATACATCTTGAGTGCATGTTTGATCAATTTCAGATTGAAGAAGTTGGTAGAATTCTTCTAATTCTTCCTCACTGGCTTTAGTGGTGGGTGCTTAAATTTGAATAATAGTGGTATTATTTGGGCTTCCCTGTAGGTACATGGATATTATCCTATCACAGACAGCATGGTTACGAATCGGGCTGCAAACCTTAAGGTCAGTGGTTCGAAACTACCAGCTGCTCCGCGGGAGAAAGATGAGGCTTTCTACTCCCGTAAAGATTTACACCCTCGGAAACCCTGTACAGGGTCGCTATGGGTCGGAACCGACTCGACGGCACTTAACAACAACAACAACAACATTAGGGTTAATAATAACCTAATATCTTTACAACTGGAATCCTTATACAGGCATACCTCAGAGATATTGTGGGTTCAATCCAGATCACCTCAATAAAGTACATATCACAATAAAGCAAGTTACTTGACTTTTTTGTTTGTTTACCAGTACATGTAATAGTTATGTTAATACTATACTGCAGTTGATTAAGTATGCAATAGCATTATGAAAAAGTTTGAAATATTGTGAGATTTACCAAAATATGATACTGAGACACAAAGTCAACACATGCTGTTGGAAAAATTGCACTGCTAAACTTTCTTGATGCAAGATTGTTACAAACTTTAAATCTGTAAAAATGACAGTACTTGCAAAGATCATTAAGTTGAAGCACAATTAAACAATGCATGCCTGTATAAAGAAAAGAAATGAAGAGATAGAGAATAAAGATGTTCATGAGATAAAAAAGACAAAAATAGGAGTTATGCTGTTAGGGGTTATCAGAAACTGGAAGACGCAAAGAAGGATCTTCCTCCAATAACTTTTAGAGAGAGCATGCCCCTTTATGCACCTTGAGGTCAGCTCCAGCCACAAGAATTGCAAGACTATAAATGTATGTTGTTTAAAACCATTCAGTTTATGGTGTTGTGTTACAATGAAAGCTGCTTAATATTTGATGATTATCAGAAAAAAATGTGATGTAGTAGAAATTAAGATGTTTCAACAAATGAATGCAATGCTGGAAATGCTTACTCATCTATGTTAAGAAATTTGAAAGACAACTAGCTAGTCTACTGACTAGAAGAGCTCTGTATTTGTGCCCAGGATAAAATAGACTATCTTTAATGGAATATAAGGTAACCATAATGGGAGTGGGTTGGGGGGTTTAGTTTGGGTGTTGGGGAGGGCAATAAAATAAGGGGGAAAGAGATAGAAGAACAAGATAGATAGGGGAACACTGAGACAGGTTTGCATGACCTAGTGGGACAGAGGTAAATAGTGATGTATACTCAACTTTGGAACAACAGAGCTCTGGGATACAGGGATCTAGGTATAGCTTGAAAAGGGTAAATAATACTAAAATCCTTGACTGCCTTATGAATATTAGGTTCCCTTGCCTACTATTATAAAATAGACATTTGAGTGGGATACAAAGGAATGTTAGGAAACGTGATTAGAGAAAATTGTAAGCCTGTCTTCAGCCTATAACTGATTGGAATACTTAAAAGGGGTTCTACAACTTGCCCAGTGAAATAGACCTTGTGCAAAGCCTTTACAGAGTATAGGACCTTAGGTGGAATCCTGAGTCCCATCCACAACCTTATGAGGTAGGACATTCCCACTAGAAAGAATAAGCTGACTGGAACAGCTACAGTGACAGAAGATACATCTTCAAAGAAAGATTATCAGGAAAAACCCAAAACAAAAATGTAAGCATGACTGCCTATTACAAGAATAAGCAAACTGTTCACCAGGAAGACATCAAGGCTAGCAATCAAGTGCCTTCAGGACAAATTCCCCTCTAAGATGGAAACTCAAAGGGAATACACAAACAAGCATGTAAGCTTGCTGGCGACCACATTGGTCTACTGGTGAGTGGAAGAGGTGGAAAGGCATCAATGAAGAAATGGGCTGAGTTCAACCCCAGTCCATTGAATCCCGTTGGCCTGGAGATGAGAGAGAGAAGAGGAAGGGCTGGTTGGTCCAAAGCGTGGTGAGACCTGAGGACACTTGAGCCCACGGACAAGGAATTAGCCACAGAGGGCTAGAGCTGAGAGTGAAAAATCCAGCTGATATTAAGTGAGGGGAGATACACAAGAACACCCAAACTTGCATACAGTACCCTTTTGACCTAGTCTCGATGGCTCAATAATCAGAACTCAACTAGAGGAAGATTCAAAAAAAAAAAAAACTTTTTTTGATAAAGGCAACAAGGGTAAATTGTTTCAATTTGATGAACCTGACCTATACTCTGAGTAGTATTTACTCTATATACCAACAGAGAGGGAAAGAGTCTTCACATCAACTATCAATGCTATCTCCTCTGTACACAGGGTAGATAGGGACAGACATCTTAGACATTGGCTACCTAAAATGAGGGGGCAATAAGGGAACTAAGTGACTGGCTTATGAGGTTTCAAGAGGGAGTTCAGTTTAAGAGTATGAGGGGAAAGAAAGAGTCTCCACTGAATAGCTGTCATCTTGTCTAGATGGGTCTGGTAAAAAGAGATGGGGATAAGATTTGTAAGATTCAATAGTGAATAATTGTTATCATGACTAATTGCGACTGTCACAATTGTAAAGGTAGATGTTATTTACATCCAAAAGAGGAGTGGTTAATCTTACAGTCAAGAAACAGAGGACCCTAGGACCATCAAGAGAGAGGCGCACAAACAGAATGTGGGACCTTATCCAGAGAAGCAGCAGTGCCAGAGATGGAGGCAGATATGGGGGCATGGAGAGGGGGAGTGGCTGAGGACTCTAGATTCATGGACTAAGAAGAGAGGGACTAAGAGCTGGTGGCTAGGAGGCAGACTTGCAAAATGTGCCCTTTGGAGATTTAAATTATTATATATGTCTGAGTGGTTGTTTTTTTGTTTGTTTGTTTTTTAAAAAGTTAAAGTGGCTAGAGAGAAATACTGTTAACTGATGGTACATGGAGGGGATTATAATCATTGTAATGAAACAAGGTGTATGATTTGTTGACTGTAAAACTGATGGTATGCCCTGTAAACTTTCACTCAATCCACAATAAAAACCTTTAAAAAATTAATTAAAAGAATAGGCAAATACATAGGGACAAAAATGTGTTAGTGGTTACTTGGGATGAAAGGGAAGTGGGAATGGGAGTTAATGCTGAAAGAGTGTTGAGTTTGCTTGAAAGGATTAAGAACTTTTGGAAATGGATATTAATGATGGTAACATGGTAAATATAATTAACGTTACTGAATTGTTAGAAAAAAATCTATTTTATATATATAATTCATAAGAAGCTCTGGTAGCATAGCGGTTACGAATCGGGCTGTGAACCGCAAAGTCAGCAGTTTGAAACTACCAGCTGCTCCTCAGGAGAAAGATGAGGCTTTCTGCTCCCGAAAAGATTTACAGCCTCGGAAACCCTGTTCAGGGTCGCTATGGGTCATATGTATATATATGTGTATGTGTGTGTGTATGTGTGTGTGTGTGTGTGTGTGTATTTAATGAGGTGTTGTAAAGTGCTATCAAGTAGATTGATTTATAATGACCCTGTATAGAGTTTCTCAGGTGCAGCTGGTGGGTTTTAAATGCTAACTCTGTTGTTAATAGCCCAGTACATACATATCCCCTAGCAACAAAACCAACAATATAAGAAGTCCTGGTGGTGCAAATGGTTAATCTTTCAGTTTCTAAGCAAAAGGTTTTTGTTTTAAACCCACCCAGGTCTCTGCAGGAGAGAAACCTGGAGCTCTGCTTCCATAAAGACTGCATCCAAGAAAACCCTGAAGGACAGATTTACTGTCACTTGGAATTGCTCTGAACAGAAAACTCAATGACACCTAGTGACAATGGCAGCAATCAATCAGCAACATAGTTTTAGGGAAAATAAACACAGGTGTGTGTGAAAGAGGGGCCCATGTATAGTGTTAATGGTTAATGTGTTCAACTGCTAACCAAAAGGTTGGCAGTTTGAGTCTATTAAGTGACACCTCAGAAGAGTGTCCTGTTAACCCACTTCTGGCAAAGCAGCCATTAAAAACTTGAGGGAGCACAGCGCTAGTCTGATACTCATGAAGTCAGCGTTAGTGGAATTGACTTTATGGTAACTATGAAAGAGTTTGTGAATTAGGGGATAGTTACTTTCTACAAAGAATACATTAAAAAGCAGTGTACAATGGTTGCCAATACTGATGCATAAATAAGCTTCCATGAACACTTTGATGTATCAAAACCAAATCCACAGCCATTATACCAATTTTGGCTCATAGCAATCTCTCATAGGAGTCCTGGTGTGGTGCTGTGGATTAATGTGCTTGACTGCAAAGCTATTTTAAACTGCATAGTCTGTGATTCAAGCTCACCAGCTGCTCCTTAGAAACCCTATATAGGGTCGCTATGGGTCAGAATCGACTCGATGGCACTTAAGAACAACAATAACAACAATCTCGTATAGGGTTTCTGAGATTATAAATTTTTATAAGAGCAGACAGCCTTATCCTCCAAAGAGCATTTGGTGGTTTTTAACGGTCATGCCTTAATGTTAGCAGCCCAATGCTTACCCTACATCAACACCAGGGATCCGTTTTTTAGGAAAGAGACTATGGTTTATTCCTTTTATAAATGCCCAATCTCAGCCACTTTCCTATATTAAAGTCCATACAAAAGAAACAGGAAATGAACTCCCTCTGCTTTATGTCTCCTTTATTTACAATATCATCACACATTCCCATCATTCCTGTGCTTCTTTAGTCATTTGGAAACTATTTACTTCCCATTTCTTCCATCAATTATCACTCATCTTCTGTGTAATGTTCATTAAGCAGACCCCTGGTAAACTAACAAACCTCTATCTCTCTACTTTTTCTTCACAGATAAGCTTTATAAAAGTTTTTCTAATCGTCACAGTTAATTCCAACTTCCAGTCACTAGTGTTAAAAATGGTACTTGCTACTTTTCATCACCCTCTGTGCCTGTGGAAGTAATCTTTTCTGATTCACCAATTACCTATCTGAGTGCTCATTGCCAGTCTCATTTTAAGGTTTCCCCATATATGAATATAATATATAGTAGTTATTGTTAGGTGACATTGAGTTGGGAACAAAACAAAATACAGAAATCTAGAGATATAAACAGTTCAATTTCTTTCATTTGGCCTCAATTTAAATCAGTAGTACATAGCTATGTGGCACTTTCAAGTAAGCACTGGACTGAAAAATTGGTTTGAGCTACAAGGTTAGTGGTGGTTCAAACTAACCAGCCGCTCTTCAGAAACCCTGTATAGGGTCCTTATGAGTCAGAATCAACTCAACAGCACTTAACAACAAGAACAACATGCATATATTAAGCATATCCAAAAATAACACAAAACAATACCTATTGCTGTTGAGTCAATTTAAACACATAACAACTGGATAGGAGAGTATAGAACTTCTCATAGGGTTTTCAAGGCTGTAAATCTTAACAGAAACAAACTGCCACACCTATCTTCCAAAGAAAGGCTAGGAGAATAATAGATCTTTGGCTAGGAGCTAAGTGCTTAACCACGATGCCACCAGGACTCTTCTTGTATATAGATGAATCCATTGTCATTGAGTTGATACTAAGTCATAGAGAACCTATAGGACAGAGATTAACTGCCCTAGAGGGTTACCAAGTCTATGATATTTATGGATGCAGATTGTCATATCTATCTCCCACTTATCAGCTGGTTGGTTGTAACAGCCAATCTTTCAGTTATCCGTCAAATGCTTTAACTACTGTGAAACCAAGACTCAATTAAAAACAATAAATATCTATGCAGAAAAAAGACATAACTATATGGCAATGAAATTTTCAATTTCAATGACAAGTAGACTTTCCTAGCTATTTATATTAAAGAAGTAGGAAATATGAGAGAAATCAAAATGAAGGTGGCTTCAGAAATATTAAAAGTTAGAATAAAATAAAAGAATATACAAAGAGTTTTTAGAGAAATATCTTAGATCAAGGTATATTCCAGGGACTGGAAAAAGAGATCTGACAAAGTATTTGATCCTTATTGTATCAGTCTGAGACAAGTGTATACACACACACACACACACACACACACACACACATATATATACTTGTCCTGGGGATAAAGCACTATACCACAAGATTGGTTTGAACTGCAAGATCGCTGGTTAAAACTTATCAGCCACTCCTTGGAAACCCTATACATGCTCACTATGTGTCTGAACCAACATCACAGCACTTAACAACAGGAAAAACATTACATGTTATGTTGTTAAGTGCCATGGAGTGCGCTCTGACTCATACCAACTGGTTACTAAGGCTTTAAATCTTCACCGGAGCAGAAAGCTTTTTAGTCCTTCCATATATAATTATTGTTGTTGTTGTTGTCATAAGTGTCATTGAATGGGTTCTGACCCATGGCAACACTGTATAGGGTTTCCAAGAAGCAGCTGGTGAGCTTGAACCACTGACCTTGCAGTTCAAATTGAACTTGCAGTCCAGTGTATTAACCCACAGCACCATACCAGGATTCCATAAATGTTAGATGCCATCAACTCCGTTCCTACCCACAGTGAAATGCACAAGAGAAGGAAAGACAACCAGTCCTGTGCCATTCTCACAATTACTGCTATAAATTTGTGTCCATTGCTGCTGCCACTGTATCAATACTTCTTGCTGGGGGTGGGGAGTCTCCCTCTATTTCAGTGAACCTCCCCTTTTCCAAGAATTATGTCCTTTTTCCCTTCTGTTAATATGCCCAAAGTGAGAGATGAAGTTTGACATCTTGGCTTCTAAGGAATATTCTGGTTGTACTTTTTACCACACAGATTTGTAAAACAAATCTTCTTGTAGTCCATGGTACCACTGATATTTTTTCTCCAATACCATAACTCAAATGTATCAAATCTTCTACAGTCTTCTTTATTACTCGTCAAACATTCAGATGTATATGAAACTATTGAAAACACCATGGCTGGGTCAGGCACACTTTGGTGCTAAAACTGACATCTTTGTTCCTGAACATTTTAAAGAAGTCTTGTACAACAGACTTACAATATGATCCATTGTTTGATTTTATTATGTTAATGCTTTATAGTGAATTATGTGATAGTTTACATGGGAGAACATTAGTTTTGCATTCATCCTATTGTATATCGCTTCACTGCCATGGTTACAATCCTCTCCATGCATCATCAACCAAAGGGTATATATTGCAAGCCTGCCCCTCAGTCATCAGCACACAGCTCTTCACCCTCTTTGGGTCTAAAGTTCCCAGCCACTCCAACTCTCCGTGTCATCATTTCTGCCTCCATGTCTGGTGTCACTGCTTCTCTGGGTAGGGATCTGTTCTCCGCTCTTCTCCCTTGATGGTCCCAGGGAACTCCGCTCCTAGACTGCAAAGTAAATCACTCCGCTCCTTGCTACAAAACATCTACCTTTACATTTCTAACCCTCACAATCAGTCCTGATAATAAGTATTCATCATTGTATCACAAGAGGCCTATCCACATATTTCCTTTCATCAGCCCTGCCTAGACAGATTGAATATTACTCAGTGGAGATTCCACCTTCCTCCATGCCCTCTGGATCTAGGTTCCCTCTTGAAAGCTTGTAAGCCAGTCACTTCTTGCCTTTGTAGGCCTCCATTATGGGTAGCCAATGTCCAACTTGCCCATCCCTGTCTACTCTGTGGGAATGATCCTTGCTGTAAAGAATTGTTCCCTCTTTTAAGCTACTTCATCCATAGGTGTAAGTCAAGTTCATCAAATTGTATCAAATTATTATTTTTTTCCTCTTCTTTCTTCTTCTAGTTGAGCTCTGATCATCCAGTCATTGAAGCCAAGTCAAGTGGGTATTATCTGAAAGTGTGGGTGTTCTTGTGCATATGCCCTTTCTTCTTATCAGCTGGATGCTTCACTCTCCACTCTAGTCCTCTGTGGCTATATCACTGACTCTGGGCCCAAGAGTCCCCAGGTCTTGCAACATTGTTGGCCAACCTGGGTTCACAGGAGTCTATTGAACGTTGTAGGGATTAGCTCGCTGCTTCCTTGCTGTTTTTCCCTCACTTCCCCTTTCAGTGACGAGCGTGGTCACCAATCAGAGCGTGTATTCCGATTGAGTTTTAGTCTTGGAAGGGTGTTTTCTCTGAGGGGACCCGACCACTTGCCTTGATGTCTCCTGGGCGAGCAACTTGCTTGTTCTTGTAGTAATCAGTCGGTCTGCCTATATTGTTTTGTATTTTTCCTGTCGGTCTTTCTTTCAAGAAGTATCTTCTATTCTTCTAGGCACTCCAGGCTGGTCTGTTTGTCCTTTCAACTGGAAATTGAAGATTCTGTATGCTGTTAAGGATTCCACCTATGGTCTTATGTAATGCAGAGGCTGTGCAGGAAGCCTCCTTCACTGGGCACATTGTAGCTCCATTTTAGGTATTCCAATCAGTTATAGGCAGAATATGGACTTACAAGCTTTCTATGGTGATATTTCTGGCTATTCCTTACTCGCCCCCTCCAGTGTCTATTTTATATTATAATGCAAGGAAAACCAAGATTCAAAAGACAGCCAAGCATCTTAACATTATTCCCCACTTTTCCCTATTTCAACCATGTCTCAATCTCTGTATCCCAGAGCCCTGATGTTCCAAGGTTGTGCATAAATCATTCTTTACCTCTGTCCCACTTTGCCCATGCAAACCTGCCTAATTGTTCTCCCATCCACTTTTCTTTGTTATTCCATTCTTCTCCCCCTTCTTGTATTGTCCCCTTCCCCAGCACTCAAACTATCCTGTGTCTATTCCTTACCCTGTGCTCCAGCTTCCCCTCCCTCCCCTCATCCTACCCCCTACATCCCAGTAACCAGCAAATAATCCACCCCCCTTTAGTATGAGTTCCTTTTCTTAGTCTTTTACAGTAGTGGTCCTATACAGCATTTCTCCTTTTGTGACTGACTAATTTCACTCAACATAATGTCCTCAACGTTCGTCCATGCTATGCAGTGGCTTGTAACTTCCTTGTTATTCTTCAAGGTAGCATAGTATTCCATTGTGTTATGTACCACAGTTTGTTTATCCATTCTTCAGTTGTTGGGCACTTTGGCTGTTGTTTGATTTCTTAATTGTTGCTTCTATGAGTGTTAATGGTGGATCCAAGAAAAATAAAGTCTTTGACAAATTCAATTTTTTTCTCCATTCATCATAATGTTATTTAGTGGTCCAGTGGTGAGTATTGTTTTCTTTACATTGATGTGCAACCCATATGGAAGACTGTGGTCTTTGGTCATCATCAGTCTGTATTTTAAGTCCTCTTCACTTTCAGCAAGCAAGGCTGTATCATCTCCATAACACAGAGTGTTAATGAGTCTTCCTCTCATCCTGATGACAAGTCCTTCTTCATATAATATAGTTTTTCACATTTTTTATTCAGGATACAGATTGAATAAATATGGTGAAAAAATACAATCTTGCTACACACCTTTTCTGCTTTTAACATATTAAATGTCTCCTTGTTCTATTCTAACAACTGCCTCTTGGTCTATACACAGGTTTCTCGTGAGCATAATTAAGTGTTCTTGAATACTCACTCTCCACAATATTGTTTCATAGCTTGTCCTGTTCCAGTCAAAAGCCTTTGCCTAATGAATAAAGCACAGGTAAACATATTTCTGATATTCTCTGTCTTCAGTCAAGATCTATTTGACATCAGAAATGACATCACTCGTTCCACTTCTTCTTTGAACTCAGTTTAAATCTCTGTCAGTTCTCTGTTGATGCACAGTCACAGCCATTTTATAATTATCTTTAGCAATATTTTTCTAGCATTTGATATTAATGATATTGTCTAATTAGTTCGGCATTCTGTTAGGTCACCTCTGTTTTGAATGGGCACAAATATAGATCTCTTCCAATAAGATAACCAGGAAGATATCTTCCAAATTTTTGGCGTAGATGAGTGAGTATCTTCAGTATTGTTTGTTGAAAAGTTCCCATCTGTATTACATCAATTCCTGGAGCTTTGATCTTTGTCAATGCCTTCAGTGTACATTGGACTTCTTCCTTCAGGACCATTGGCTCTTGATCATGTGCTACCTCTTGCGATGCTTGACCATAAACGATTTACTTTTGGTACAGTGACTCTATGTGATCCTTCTAACTTCTTTTGATGCTTTCTACATAATTCAATATTATTTCCATAGAAAGTTTCAATATTAAAAGTCAAGACTTGAATTGTTTATTCAGTTCTTTCAACTGAGGAAATGCTGAATGTGTTCTTCCCTTTTGGTTTTCTAACTCCAGGTCTTTGTGCAATTCTTTACACTACTTGACTTTGTCTTCTCAAGCTGCCCTTTAAAATTTTTTTGTGCAGCTCTTTTGCCTCCTCATTTATTCCATTTGCTGTTGCAACTCTATGCTGGAGAGAAAGTTTCAGTGCCTCTCTGACATCTATTTTGGTCTTTTCCATCTTTCTGATCTTCTTAATCATGTTTTGCTTTCTTTCTGCATAATATTCTCTATGTCAAACCACAACTCTTTTGGTCTTCAGTCTTGAGTGTCTAATGCATTAAATTTGTTTTTGAGATGATCTCAAATTTAGGTGGAATATGCTCAGGGTCATGTTTAGACACCTGGAATTAAAAAAAAAAATTTCTTCAGCTTCAGCCTGAACATGCATGTGGGCAAATCATTGTCTGTTCCACAGTCTGACCTTGGTCTTGCTTTGACAATAATATTGACATTTTTAAGCTTCTCTTCCAATAGATGTAGTCAATTTTATTTATATATATTCCATCTGTTGAGGTCCATGTGCATAGTTGTCTTTTATGTTTTTTTGTAAAGGTATGTGCAGTGAATAAGTTATTGGTCTTTCAGAATGCTATCATGAGAACTGCAGCACTGTTTTTGTCACCAAGCTCATATTTTCAAAATACTGATCTCTCTTATTTGTTTTCAACCTTTGCATTGTAATCAACAGTAATTATCAATATAGCTTGATTGCATGTTTGATCAATTTCACTCTGAAGAAGTTTCATCATTACTAGGTTTGGTGGTTGGTGCATAAATTTGAATAATAGTGGTATTAAATGGTCTTCATTTTACACATATGGATATTATACTATCACATACAGCATTATGTTTCATGAGAGATCTTGAAATGTTCTTTTTGATGATGATGCAACACCATTCCTTTTCAAATAGTCATTTCTGACATAGTAAGCCATATGCTGTCAGATTCAAAATGACCAATAATACCAGTCCATTTCAGGATGTCAAATTTTTGCATTCCATTTCATTTCAATACTCCTAGATTCATGCTTCATACATTCCATGTTCTGATTACTAATGGGCATTTGCAGATATTTGTCCTCATTTTGAGTTTTGCCTCATCAGTAAATGAAGTTCCTGAACACTTTACTCCATTCACATCTTTATGGTCAAGTCTACTTTGAGAGGCAGCTCTTATTTGAAGTACCTTTCAATCTGAGAGGCTCATCATCTGGCACAAAATCTGACAATATCCTGGTGTTATTAATAATTTTTTTTTCATCTTCCAGTCCTATATATGACAATGTTCTGCTGTCATTCATAAGGTTTTCAGTAGCTAAACATTCAGAAGTAGTCAGCGACTCTTTCTTAGGCTTTCAAGACCTTTGAGTTCTGTGAAATGTTAAATTCCAGTTTTTCAATATTTATGTGTTTTTATTACAACTTTTTCCTTTTTGTCTTTACCAAACAAACAAAATGATAACTTCTACATTGGGGTTGTGGTTTTGTTCAGTGCTGTCAAGTTGGTTCTGACTTATAGCAACCCTGTATAGGGTATCCAAGGAACCACTAGTGAGTTTGAATGGCCAACCTTGAGGTTCAAATTGAACTTGTAGTCCAGTGCTTATCCTACAGTGCCACAAGAGGATTGCATTGAACACCCTTATTTTATACTTATTGTGATGGTGGGGATTGACATTAAATGCTGTTGAGTAGGTTTCAAGTCATAGAAGCCCTGTATAGGGTTTCTGAGGAACATTTGGTGGGTTTGAACTGCTGACCTTGTGATTTGCAGTCCAGTGTTTATGCTATAGCACCAAACCAGGACTACATTGGGTGGTTAGTTGCTGTCTAGTAGATTATGACTCATACAGAGCCCAAGTGAAAAAGTAGAGCAGCCTCATGTCTTTAGGAAGGTAGATTACCAAATCTCTCTTCCACAGGTGGATATTACATGCCAATCATTTGGTTAACAAGCAGATACTTAATAAATTGTACCACCAGTACTTCTTATTTACTTCTAGCTTTATTTTTATGGAATATTTTTCCAGACATCTAATTGCTTCAAAATATGTTTACATACTATATCCTGTTTCATGCACTAGATTATATATCACAGCATGGCATTGATATTGTGTGTCCTGTTTTCTTTTGTATCTCCAAGGTCCTAGATCATGATGCTTGATATATAATATGTGCTCAATAAATATGAATAAATAAATACATGCTGTTGCATTATACTGTGGGTCTTGATTATATAGCTGTTTTTAAGTGCCATTGATTCAGTTCAAATTTATAGTGACCCTGACTAGACATCCCATTGAATTACTGATGTATTTGCACCATTGAACTTGTGGTTAGCAGTCCAGTGCTTATCCTACAATGCCACACTGGATTCCGAGTTTTGATTATAGATTCCCTGAAAATATTTGTTTATTGCTTCTATTTTTCATTCATTCATTCATTCTACTAATATTAACCACACATGTTGATGACCATATACTGTGCTAGGTGCCTAATGAATAAGGCAAACTTTATTGCTACATACTGCATTAATCCATGAAAATTTCATAAGCTAAGATCAATGACAATGTCATCAATTGGATACCCACTATGTCTGTCAACATTGATCAACCCCTTAGTTTTTCAGAGAGCATGAGATCTATTTATGGAGGATATAGCTCCTCTTATTTCAATTGATCAACTTCCTTTAGAAAGCACAAGTAAGTAGTTTATCCAGATTGGGAAGCTAGAGTTGAGGAGTACAAGTGTGGAAGGAGGGTGGGAAATGGCTTAGGAATTAGACTTTTCAGCACTGTGGTGAAATCATGCCAAAACCTAGATTGCAAATTTTATTTCAAATGCTAAGAAAGTTGGCAATAGAAATGGCAGCGGAACAGTTAAACCCTTTATTACAGATACTTATTGCACTTAACTTCACAAATAATTCACAAATATAAAATTTAATGGAGAGCTTTTGACCTTTCATATTAGTTTATTTCTGTTAATTTATTTCTCTGTTAAATTGTTTGAGTGTTTTCATTTGATTTTGTGTTATCAGTTGAATTATTCTTCTAAGTCAAAGTTAAGCTTACAATTATGAAATTCAAGCATACTTGTGACTTGTGACCCAACCACCTTATATTACTGCTGACTGTATGAACCCCAGACCTTCTAAAATATTAATTGTATAATTTCCGCTGAGGCCCTTGTTATTTCTCATAAATATGTGTTCACAAAAAAATAATAAAAGAAATCACTACAATTATTCAGTGTAATGAATAACTTTTATCAGAATCTGTATAGAAAAATTTAAAACATAAATATGCCCACAGCTTCCTGCAGTATGGTTGCTTGGATTTCTATGTAAATACAAACAACAGGAAGTTAATCTCTGGTAGCCTAGTGGTTATGAGTCAGGCTGCCAACCTCCAGGTCAGCAGTTCAAAATGACCAGCTGTTCTGCAGGAGAAAGATGAGACTTTCTGCTTCCATAAAGATTTACAGCCTCAGAAATCATATACAGGGTCACCATGAGTTGGAACTAACTCCACAGCACATAATCACCACCACCACCAGTCTATAAAATACTTTCTGTATTCTGATGAATAACTGAGTCCCACCCATACTCTCAGTGCCTTGTTCAACTTCAGAGCTAATGCAAATTAATGAACTATGCATATCCCCACCCTGCTCCAGCTAACCAGTGAGGCATAAATTCTAAACTTAGTAGAGACAGTCAATCTATACTCTTTATGCCAAAGAGATTCTTTGAAAGATTTATAATTTCCCATCTTATGTTTTACTTCTAAAGGGTATAAGATGATTTAAAACGTGGATGGCACTCTCAGTAAGGATAGGGAATTGGCTATTTCTTAGTATAATGAGCCAATTCCTGAAGGTGAATGAGGCTTCTGCAGTTAGTGCACTCATTTTACTTATAGTGCCCAAGTCATCTTATAGTCTTCATGTCAACATAGCTTTAATAACTATTATTCACCACCTTTAAAGAAAAAAAGCAAAACAAAACAAAACAAAAAATATATACAAAACAAATATTCCCTCCTAAAGAGTAAGCATGAAATGAAAAAAAAAAGAAGAAGAAGAAGATATGTGCCACACTTATCCATTTAGTTGGAATAAATAATGCAAGATTTCCAAATGGAAGTACTGGGATAATTAAACTAATTTTCCAAAATTATTCTAGTGTATTCAATTATGGATTTTTAATTATTTTAGCAAAGCAACTCACAATGTTAATGAAAGAGACAGTAGTAAAAATCATGGCGGAGTTAGGTTTCATGTTTTTGCATTCTATAAGCCTTATTAGACAATGTTAATCAAATATTTGATGAATACTAAGAGCCTTTTGGGATAGTAAAATGAATATTATCATCATGGCTCTGAGAACTAGGTTGAAGTATAATCAAAGTCATTTAAGGTAAGTGGATTTCACTGCCAAAGGGAACATTGGTGGTTAAAAAGAGGCCTCTGGAGAACTGTTTGGTATTAAATAGAAATAATACAAAAATAAAAATTAAATCATGCTGAGTTTATGACATAAATCATTGGAAACCAAAAATATTAGGATGATGCTGTTCTATTTTTTAACTCAAAATAGAACAAATGCAAAGGATACAAGGGGATCGAATATATACATAAAACAATAAACAAAAAAACACTGTCATCAGATTAATTCTAACTCACAGGGACCATTGAGGATAGAATAGAACTGCTCCATAGAGTATAAGAGACTTTAAATCTTATAGAAGCAGATTGATGCATCTTTCTCCCACAAAGTGGATGGTGAATTTGAACTGTTTACCTTTTGGTTAACAGCTTAGTGCTTTCACCACTGCACCTGTACTCCTAAAATATATATCCTTTATCATTTCATTTACCACATTATGTTTATTTTATGTTTAGTCCCAATGCATCTGATACTTTACTTCTAAACAAAACACAAGACCAAACCACTGCCTTCAAGTAAACTATGACTAATAGCGATACTATAAGACAAAGCAGAACTGCTCGATAGGGTTTCTGAGGCTGTAATTTTTATGGAAGCACACTGATTCATCTTTCTTCCACATAGGGGCTGGAGGGTTCAAGCCACTGAAATTTTAGTTGTTGTTGTTGAGTGCCTTCGAGTCAGTTCCAAGTCATAGGGACCTTCATAGGGTTTCCAAGGAGCAGCTGGTAAACTTGAATGGCCAACCTTGCAGTTCAAATCGACTTTGTGGTCCAGCACACTATATACCACAGTGCCACCTAAGTTAGCAGACTTATCTCTAATCAACTGCATCACCAAAGCTCTTTTACCTCTAAAGCATATTTTAAAAAGAGGAAAAAAATAAATGAATATGAAACCAATGTTTCTTGTACCACATGCATCATAATCATCTGGGGATGATAACTAAAAATAGATTTCTGGGACTCACCTCAAATGTAATTAATCAAGTCCTAGCGTAGTGGTTATGAATCAGGCTGTGAACCACAAGGTCAGAAATTCAAAACTACCAGCTGTTCCGCAGGAGAAAGATGAGGCTTTCTGCTCCTGTAAAGATTTACAGTCTCGGAAACCCTGTACAGGGTCGCTATGAGTCAGAACCGACTCCATGGTACATAACAACAACAACAACAGTGCTAGGTCCAGAGATTTGTTCTTTATATAATCTAATTAGATTATCTGTTAATTTTACCCAAGCTGTCCACCATTCATTGATCAGTTTGTCGTTCTCTAAGGAGCTCTGGCTGCTAACCCCAATGCCTGCAGTTTGGAGCTACCAGCGGTTCCGGGGGAGAAAGATAAGGCTTTCTTCACCCGTAAAGATTTACAGCCTCTGAACTGACTCCACAGCACATAACCAATGAACCAAATAGTAACTTTCATGTTACTGTGATACTGGAAGCTATGCCACCACTATTTAAACTGCCATCAGGGTCATCAGTGATGGACAGGTTTCAGCAGAGCTTCCAGACTAAGACAGACTAAGAAGGAGAGGTGGACAACCTCTGAATGTTTAGCTACTAAAATCTTTATGGATATCACCAGAATATTGCCAAATATACAGCTAGAAGATAAAACATCATGAATAGCAGAGTAATATTGTCAGAAATAGTGCCTTAAGATGATCCCCTCATCTTAGAAGGCACTCAAGATACAACTGAGGAAGAACTCTCTCCTCAAATAGAGCTGATTCTATGAAGCAAAAGGAAAGAGGCTTTTAAGACCATATTTGCTGATAGGGTGCAACTCCAAATGAGGAAAAATAACTGAAAATATTTAGAAATAGTAAGAACATGTAGTAATGATTCTAGGAAAATAGGATTTTTCAGAAGCTAAATGAAATGAATAAATATTGATATCCTAGGCATCAGTGAGCTGAAATGGACTTGGATTGGCCATTTTGAATCTGACAATTATATGGTATATCATGACAGGAATGGCAAATTCCAAAAGAATGATGTAGTATTCATCATCAAAAAGAACATTTCAAGATTTACCTTGAAATTAAATGTTGTCTGTGATAGGCTAACACCCAGATAATTCAAGGAAGACCAGTGACCAAACAAATGTGGAAAGTATCAGCAATACAAATGATTTTGATTTTACAATGCAAGTAAAAATTTTTAATGCAAACAAAATTGTTGATGTTGTTGTTAGGCATCATCGAGTCACTATCATGACTCATAATGATGCTATGCACAAAAGAATGGAACACTACCTGATCCTGAGCCAACCACAAAATCTTTGCTATACCTGAGCTGTCTCCACTGTGTCAATCCATCTCATTTGGGGTCTTTCTTTTTTTTTTCTGTCCCTCTACTTTACCAAACATGTTATCCTTCTCCAGTGACTGATCCCCCCTGACAATATGTCCAAAGTATGAGAGACAAAGTATGGCCATCCTGACTTCTAATGAGCACCCTGGCTATACTTTTACCAACACAGATTTGTTGGAGAATAGTATTGAAAGTTCCATGGACTTCCACAAGAACAAACAAATCTGTCTTGAAGGAAGTACAGTCAGAATGCACCTTAGAAGCAAAGATGATAAGAAGTCATTGACCTTATTTTGAACATATTATCAAGAGGGATCAGTTACTGGAGAGGGGCAGTATGCATTGTAAGATAGTTGGTGAGCAAAAAGAGGAAGAACTCCAAACTTGATTGTAACAATGGACATAAGGCTAACTACTATTGGGATGATGGCACGAGATCAGGCAGTTTTTAGTTCTCTTATGCTTAGGTTCACTTAAGTTGGCATCAAATCAATGGTACCTAAAAAATAATAACAATCATCTTAAACACTATGTTCCAGACAGAGTTTTCTATCCATTTCCTTACTACCTTGCATTCATCAGATTAAGTAAATACGACAGGTTTAGGGTGGGTTGTATCTTAACTCATAGCCTTGCATGAAGGCATGACTCAAGTCCCACATTTACTGAAATCACCACTCTTATGATCTTGAATATATCACACATGAATTTAAAGATCAGCTGAAGAACATATTTGATACATTAAACAGTAAAGACCAAAGACCAGAACAGTTGTGGGATGACATTAAGAACATCATACGGGGAGAAAGCAAAAAGTCATTAAAGAGACAAGAAAGAAGGAAAAGATTAAAATGGATATCAGAAGAGACACTGAAACTTACTCTCCAGCATAGAGATGCTAAAGCAAATGGAAGAAATGATGAGATACAAGAGCTGGAAAGGAAATTTTCCAAGGTAAACTTGAGAAGACAAAGTCAAATATTTCAATGAAATGTGCAAAGATCTGGAATCAGAAAACCAAAAGGGAAGAACATGCTCAGCATTTCTCAAGCTGGGGGAACTGAAGTACAAATTTATGCCTCAACTTTTGTTATTGAAGGATTTGCTGAACAAATTATTGAATGATGCAGAAAGCATCAAAAGAAGATAGAAGGAGTACACAGTAACAAAAGGAAACCGTTGCTGTTCAACCATTTCAAGAAATAGAATATATTAAGAGCCAATGATACTGAAGGAAGAAGTCCAAGGTACATTGAAGGAATTGAAAGCAAAAGGCACCAGGAGTTGATGGAATAAAAATTGAAATCTTTTAAGAAAGTGAAGCAGCACAAGAGGCACTCACTCATCTATGCCAAGAAATTTGGAAGGCACTGTCTGGCTGACTGATTGGAAAAGATCCATATTTGTGCCCATTCCAAAGAGAGGTGATCCAACAGAATGAAGAAATCATCAGACAATATCTTTGATATCCCATGAGAGTGAAGTTTCACTAAGGTCATACAGAAATGGCTGCAAGCATACACTGACAGAGAACTTTCAGAGGTTCAAGCCAGATTCAAAAGAGGACATGGAATGACAGATATCATTGCTGATGTTGGATGAATCTCGGCTGGAAGCAGAGAATAACAGAAAGATGTTTACCTGTCCATTCTTGACTATGTGAAGGCTTTCGATTGTGTGGACAAAATTGTAAAGTATGAGTATTTCTGAACACTTAATTGTGCTCATGAGGAATCTGTGCATGGACCAAGAGGCAGTTGTTCAAACAGAACATGGGAACACTGAATGGTTTCGAATTAAGAAATGTGAGCTTCAGGGTTGCATTCTTTCACCATACTTATTCAACCTCTATGCTGAGAAAATAATCCAAGAAGCTGGATAATATAAAGAAAATCTTGGCATCAGGATTGGAGGAAGACCCATTAACAACCTGCAATATGCAGATGACACAACCTTGCTTGCTGAAAGTGAAGAGGACTTAAAACATTTACTGATGAAGATCAAAGAGCACATCCTTCGGTATGGATTGCATCTCAATGTAAAGAAAACAAAAATCCTCACCACTGGACCAATAAATAGCATTATTATCAATGGAGAAAATATTGAAGTTGTCAAGGACTTCATTCTTCTTGGATCAACTATCAACACTCATGGAAGCAGCAGTCAAGAAATTAAACAACATACTGCATTAGGCAAATCTGCTGCACAAGACCTTTTTAAAGTGTTGAAGACTAAGGTGCTCCTGACCCAAGCTATAGTATTTTCAATAACCTAATATGCATGCTAAAGCTGGACAGTGAATAAGGAAGACAGTAAAGGAATTGATACTTTTGAATTATGGCGTTGGAGGAGAATATTGAAAGTGTCATGGGCTGCCAAGAGAATCAACAGATCTGTGTTGGAAGAAGTGCAGCCAGAGTGCTCCTTGGAGACCAGGATGGCCAACCTTTGTCTCTCATACTTGGGACATATTTTGAGGAGGAACCAATCACTGGAGAAGTATATCATGTTTGGTAAGGTGGAGGGTAAGAGAAAAAGAGGAAGACCCCCATCATGATGGAATGGCAAAGTGGCAGCATCATTGGGCTCAAGTGTGACAACAATTGTAAGGTTGGCCCAGGATTGGGCAGTGTTTTCGGTCTGTTGTGCATAGGGTCGTAATGAGTTAGTACCGACTTCTTGGCACCCATCAACATATAACTATATATCTATATATGTTTTTGTTGGATGTTGCCAAATTGGCTTCAATTCACAACAATCCTATATAGAAGGACAAGAAGCACCACAGAATCCTGTGTGATTCTGATAACAATTGCCATGTTTGAGTCCATTGTTGAAGCCACTGTGTCAATTCATCTTGTTGACAGTCCTCTTCTTTTTCACTAACCTTCTGCTTTATCAATCACCATTATCTTTCTCCAGAGACTAGGTCTTATTGAGAACAGATCCAAAGTAAGTCAATGAATGGATGGATGAGTAGATGAATATAGACAGAGATGATGTTGTTAAGTGCTGTCAAGTTGATTCCGATTTATTGTGGCCCAGTACAAGGTTACCAAGATTTCAAATCTTTGCAGGAGCAGGCAACCTCATCTTTCTCTCATAGAGTAGCTGGTGGAATTGAATCACTAACATTGTGGTTCACAATCTAGTGCTTATCCTACAGTTAACACACTCCTAGACAAATAGATAATTATGTTGTTTTTAAGTGCCATGAGAGAGGTTTCCATCCATAATTACACTTTATAGGGATTCTGAGGAACATCTGATGGGTTTGACCCATCAATCTTGCAGTTAGTAGTTCTATGCTTACCCTACAGAGCCACACGAGGACTCCTAAGTAGATAATTTAAAATTAAAATGGATAATGAAAGACTAAAACCATGCATAAGATATGTTTTGAATTAAAATCCTGGAAATAGAATATTAGCCTTGCAGAAGAAAATCTTATAATCTGAAAATAATAAGTCTCTCTGCAAAACCTAAATTTGAAAGCAAGCAGAGTAAATGCATTTTAGTTAGAAAGAATATCTTGGTGACTAGAAATATTATCTTGTTTGTACATAATAATGGAAAAATATATGAATTATTATGATTAAACAGAAAGGGTTAACAGATTGAATGGAACATTGCAGTAGACTTTTTAAATTTACATAAATAAAAAGAAAAAAAAAAACTTTTGTTGATCGACGTAGCAAAATAATTGAGACTAGGGAAAGGAGGAAACAACAATGTAAGCTATATAGCAAGCATAACCAAAGTGACTGATAAAGCAAATACAATTATATGTGATTTATTTTAAAATATAGACATATCTAAAGCAAACGATTGAGTGAAGAGATAATGGACAGATGCAAAAATACAAAAGTATTAATGGCAATATTAATTTTGAGATGGTGACAGTTAAAGTTTTAAAAAAATCACTAAACAGAACGTATAGAGGTAGAATTGGGTGGAAAAAGACAAAATATATGAAGAAAATATAATAATTAAAAATGCTTAAATAAACTACAGTAGTTAATATGTACAAAATAGTGTCAAATATGTTCTTGACAGGTTTCTGCTTTACACCGTTTCCAATTTTCACAAATTTACTGTATTATAACAAGAATTAAAGATAGAAAGTTGATTTAAAATTTTTCAAAGTGTGGAAGTGTTTACCCATTTTCTGAACTACATAAATCTAATATTCAAAATTTTAAAGTTAAATATAGTTTTTATCATAAATGCAAAAATTGTTAATCTTAAAAATATATTTTACATGCTTCAAAATACAATAAAATTACACTGAAAATTAATATAAGAAAGATGAATTAAAATAGCTTAAATCCTTGGAAATTAAAAACATTCTTCTAAAGTAACCCTTGTCTCAATTAGTGATTGAATTCCTAATAATCTAAAGAAAACAGTGTATATATCCATAAAATGAAACGCACAAAATGGTCCATAACAATTTCATGCTTAAAAGTTCTAAAGAGGAAATAAATACAATGCCTCTCAACAAAGGAAAGAATAAATAGTGTTTAGCTCAACAATGGAAGCCCAAACAACAGGAAAAAAAGAAACACTGATAAACAATATAAATGATTCCCACAGATGTTAAAATTGAAAGAAGTCAGCAACAAAGAATACTTACTGGTGGTGGTTGGTGGCTATGTGCCGTGGAGTAGGTTTCAACTCATAGTGACCCTGTACAGGATTCCGAGGCTGTAAATCTTTATGGGAGCAGAATGTCTCATCTTTCTCTTGCCAAACAGCTGGTAGTTTCAAACTGCTGACCATGAGATTAACGGCCCCACTAATAACAACTAGAGAGCTCCTTGAGTACTTACTATATGATCCCATTTTTACGAAGTTGTAAAGCTAACTCATGGTGATAGAAGTAAATTTAGTAGTTACTTATTATGGATGGAATACTTAGGGTGAAGTGTCACAAAGGACACTTCAGGAGTAATGTAAATGTTCTATATATTGATTTAAGGGGTGGTTACACAGATGTAGGTATATATAAAAGTCATGAAGCTGTTTAAGATTTTTGCACTTGAGGCTATGTAAATTATAACTTGATAAGGAAATATTTATTTAAATTAACATAACAAATCATCTACCTAGAAAGGAATGAAAAAGTGTACACTTCATACCAAAACAATTAGGACAACTAAAGTTATATTTAGATCAAATCTGAGTTGTACAGCAACACAGAAATAGCATTGTTAAAGGAGAAATGCATAAAGGGATCTACCATTTATTCTACAGTATGGAATAAAAACAATTTAAAAGGAAAAAAAAAATAAAATTAGTAAGTGCAAAACCTGATATTAATTTTTAAATTAAAAAAGTATAGGAAGTTCAAAAGGTGATGATTTTAAATGATTAATAACTTTGAAAATCCTTGCAAATTTCTGAAAGAAAAATGACAGATTTTGAGAGAATAAGAATAGAAAAGAGATTCAGTCATTTATAGAGAAAAATTTTAAATGAGTTATAGGAAAACAAACAATTTGATTCTAATATACTTATAAATATTAAGAAAATGAATTATTTCTTCAAACCAATGTAATAATCAGAATCACTAATAACCAAAAAAAGTGGGGATATTTAAATACTTTAAAGTAGATTGAAAAATGTTCAATGATCTTTCTTTAAAAGAGATACCTGGAACAAATGCTCTATACGTAAGCTTTATAGCAAAAACAATTCCAATGTTTTAATTAAATTTTCCTGAACCATAGAAAATTATTTAAAAATTTAGTTACTCTTATAAAACCAATATGAGCTTAATAGGAAACATGATGAAGTTACTCCAAAATATTTCAAGATTTATCTCATTTATAAAAATAGATGAGAATGCTAAATAAAATATTAGTAAATAGAATCCAGTAGTATAACATTTATTGGTTTCCCTTGCATACCATTATAAAATAGACACGTGAGGGGGAAAGAAAGGAATAGCCAGAAATAGAAAGCTTGTAAGTCCGTCTTCTGCCTATAACTGATTGGAATACCTAAAATGGGGCTACAACAAGCCCAGTGAAGAAGGTTTCCTGCAGAGCCTCTGCATAACATAAAACCATTGGGGGAATCCTGAACCCCATCCAGAATCTTCTGAGGTTGGAAATGTCCACTGGAAGGACAAATAGACTAGCTTGGAGTGGCTAGAAGAAAAGAAGATAATTCTTGAAAGAAAGACCAACAGGAAAAATACAAAACAATAACGGCAGTCTGACTGACTAATATAAGCAAGTTGCTTGCCCAGGAGACATCAAGGCAAGTGGTCGGGTCTCCTCATAGCAAACCCCCTTCCAACACTAAGACTCAATGGTAATACATGTGCAGACACATGCTCTGACTGGTGACCACGTTGGTCACCGATAAGAGGAAGCGAGGGAAAAGCAGCAATTAAGCTGCAAGTTAAGTCCAACCACATTCAATACACTCCTGTGAACTTGTGTGGAGACCTGGTAGGCCAGCAGTTTGTCAAGACCTGGGGACTCCTGTGCCCAGAGTCAGTGACAAAGCCACAGAGGACTAGAATGAGAATGAAGCATCCATCTGATAAGAAGAGAGGGCATATGCACAAGAAGGCCTACACTTGCAGATAATACAGACTTGACCTGGTTTCAATGACTGGATGATCATAGCTCAACTAGAAGAAGAAAGATGAGGGGAAAAAAGAGCAATCAGATACAATTTGATGAACTTTACCTACATCTATGGATGCAGTAGCTCAAAAGTGGGAACAAATCTTTACAGTGAGGCTCATCGCTACCACCTCAATACAAAGGGTAGACAGGGATGGACAACTTGGACATTGGCTACCCCAAATGAATGGGCTACAAAGGGAACAAGTGACTGGCTTAAAATCTGTCAAGAGGGAGCCTATATGCATAGGTGCAGAGGAAGGTAGAATCTCCACTGACTAGTATCCAATCTGTCTGGTTGGGACTGATGAAAAGAGATGTGGCGAGCACTCATGTGGTACAATAGTGAATGATTTTCAGGACTGACTGTGAGGGTTGGGAATGTAAGGGTAGACACTTGTAGCAAAAGGATGGGAGTGATTGCCTTTGCAGTCCAGGAGTGGAGGCCCCTGGAACCATCAAGAGGGAAGAGCGGAGTGTGGGACTCTACTCAGAGAAAGAGTGACACCAGAGATGGAGGCAGAGATGATGATGTGGAGAGAAGGAGCGTCTGGGAACTCTATACCCAGAGAGGGAGAGGAGCTATTTTCTGATGACCAAGGGGCAAGCTTACAGGGTGTACCTATGGTTGGCTAATGATGCATGGAGGAGATTATAACTATGGCTATGTAATGATATATGATAGAACAAGAGTAAAGCTAATGTTCTTCCATATAAACTATAACATAAATTTAGAGGTTCTGAAACCTTATAAAAAGTCTCTATGAGTCAGAAATGATTCTCCCACACCTAACAGCAACAACAAAAGAGTTGTTGTTGTTAAGTGCCATTGAGTGGATACTAACTCATAGTGACCTTATGCACAGCAGAAAGAAACACTGCCTGATCCTGGGCTAACCTCACTATTGTTGCCATGCTTGAGCCCATTGATGCTGCCACTTGGACAATCTATCTCACTGGGGGTCTTCCTCTTTTTCTCTGGCCCTCCACCTTACCAAACATGATATCCTTCCCCAGCGATTGGTCCCTCCTCACAATATGTCCAAAAAATGAGAGATGACATTTGGCCATCCTGGCCTCCAAGGAGCACTCTGACTGCACTTCTTCCAACACAGATCTGTTGGTTCTTTTGGCAGCCCATGGCACTTCACTTTCAGTATTCTCCATCAACACCATAACTCAAATGCATCAATTCTTCTACTGTCTTCCTTATTCACTGTCCAGTTTTCACATGCATATGAGGTTGTTGAAAATACCATGGCTTGGGTCAGGCACACCTTAGTCTTCAAGCTGACATCTTTGCTCTTCAACACTTTAAAAAGGTCTTGGGCAGCAGATTTCCCTAATTCATTATGTCCTTTGATTTCTTGATTGCTGCTTCCATGAGTGTTGATGGTTGATCCAAAAAGAATGAAGTCCTTGACAACTTCAATCTTTTCTCCGGTGATAAGAATGTTGTTTATTGGTTCAGTGGTGAGGAATTTTGTTTTCTTTACATTAAGATGCAATCCATACCGAAGTCTGTGCTCTTTGATCTTCATCAGTAAATATTTCAGGTTTTCTTCACTTTCAGAAAGCAAGGTTGTATCATCTGCATATCGCAGGTTGTTAATGAGTCTTCTTCTAATCCTGATTGACACATTTTTCGTCATATAACCCAGCTTCTAGGATTATTTGCTCAGCATACAGGTTGAATAAGTATGGTGAAAGAATACAACCCTGCTGCACATCTTTCTTAATTTTAAACCATTCAATGTTCCCATGTTCTGTTTGAACAACTGCCTCTTGGTCCATGCACAGATTCCTTATGAACACAATTAAGTGTTCTGGAATACTCATAATTCACAATGTTGTCTATAGCTTGTCATGATCCACACAGTCAAAAGCTCTTGCATAGTCAATAAAGCATAGGTAAACATCTTTCTGATATTCTCTGCTTTCAGCCAGGATCCATCGGACATCAATAATGATAACTCTCGTTCCACAGCCTCTTCTGAATCCAGCTTGAACCTATGGAAGTTCTCTGTCAATGTATGCTTGTAGCCATTTCTGTATTATTTTTAGTAAAACTTTACTAGAATAGGATATCAAATATATTTTCCGATGATTTCCACATTCCTTTGGGTCACCTCTCTTTAGAATGGACACAGATAAGGATCTTTTCCAATCAGTTGGCCAGATAGTTGTCTTCCAAATTTCTTGGCATAGATGAGTGAGTTCCTCCTATGCTGCCTCACTTTCTTGAAAGATTTCAATTTTGTAGGATGGAGTTATTTTAAGCAATAATATGACGTGATGTTGAATGATAAGAACTGAATTGCTGATCTCAGTAGTGGTCAACCACACCAGCTGTTCCTCAATGGCAGCTATGACTCAGAATTGACTGCATGGTACTTAACAACAACAACAACAACAAAAAAAAAAACCACATCACAATATAAAGAAGATGTTTTTGTTGTTAAGTGCTGTTGAGTTGATTCCGATCAATAGCGACCCTCTATAGGGGTTCTAAGGATCAGCTGTTAAGTTTGAACTACCAACCTTGAAGTTCAAATGACTTTATTGTCTGATGAATTAGCCCAGATCACCACACCCAGGACAGAATCTACCTAAATATCTATTAGCAAGAGAAAGATAGCTACAGTATTCATAAAGTGGATTACATTATGGCAGTTTAAATATATGAGTAAATGCTGCATGTATCAACATGAATTATATTTCTGAAAATTAATTAGCAAAGAAAAAATATTCAGAAGAATACATAATTTATGTAAAATGTTAATGTTTAAGATTACATGTATGCTTAGGCTTCCAAAAGTTAAAGAAAATGGGAATAAAAGAGAATAGAATTTTTCCATAAGTTTTCAAAGCCCCCTTCATACATATCTATGGAGTCTTGGTGTGGCACTTTAGGACAAGCAGTGGCCTTGTACCACAGGGTTGGTGATTCAAACACATCTGCCACCCCTTAGATACCTTCTAAAGGGTCCCTATAGGATGGAACTCTTAGTGTTTTTGTTTACCAACAAAGTAGGCTTTTTTTAAAAAAAGTATTGCTACTAAGGTTCTATCTAGTACATACATTCACAGATTTTTACCAAACAAAATACATGTCTCTGCAATCATTTAATAGTTGCAGACAAGTTCTCTTGTTTACACACTTGTGTTAGTTTCATTTGTTGTTATTATGTGTCATCAAATGGGTTCCAACTCATATTGACTCCAAGCAAAACAGAATTATACACTGTCAGGTTGTGCAATCTTCACAATTGTTGCTATGCTTGACACCATTACTGCTGCCACTGTGCCAATCCATCTCATTGAAGGTCCTTCTCTTTTTTGCTGACCGTCCATTTTACCAAGCATATTGTCTTTCTCCAGGGACTTGTCTCTCCTGACAACATGTCTGAAGTATAAGAGACATAGTCTCGCCATCCTAGCTTCTAAAGAGCACTGTAGCTGTACTCCTTCCAACACAGATTTGTTTGTCCTTCTGGCAGTCCATGGTATTTTAAAAATTCTTCTAAATACTACAACTGAAATGCATGAATGTTCCTATGGTCTTCCTTATCCATTGTCCAACTTTCATATGCTTATGAGACTATTGAAAATACCACAGGTTGGGTCAAATGCACCTAGTCTTCAAACAGATATCTTTGAATGAGGTCTTAAGTAGCTGATTTATTAAATGTAATATGTCCTATGATTCTTGGCTGCTACTTACAGGAGTGTTGATTGTGGATTCAAGAAAATGAAGTCTTTGAAAATTTTAGTCATTTCTCCATTTAATACGATGTTAATTTTTTGGTCCAGTGGATTGTTTTTTTATTTGCATTAAGGGATGTTGTTGTTGTTGTTAAGTGCCGTTGAGTAGGTTCCAACTCATAGCAACCCTGCACAGGGTTTCCAAGGTTGTAAATCTTTACAGGAGCAGAAAGCCTCATCTTTCTCCCGCGGAACTGCTGGTAGTTTCAAACCGCTGACCTTGCGGTTCACAGCCCGTTTCGTAACCACTATGCTACCAGAGCTTCCATACTAAATGCTATGATCTTTGTTTTACATCAGTAAGTATTTTGAGTTCTCTTTCCTTTTAGCAAGCAAAATAGCATAATCTGCATATCGCAAGTTGATGATGAGTCTTCCTTCAATCCTGATGCCACACTCTATTGTATAGCTTCTCAGTTAGACGTATGACAAAAGTTATGGTATGATCAGCTAGTTCAAAGTACTGATATTTCTATATTTTAACCAAGATAAAAACTAATGAAGTTGGTTTTATGGACTGCATAGTAACCAAGGACAAAATTTGGAATTATCAATATAATCCACACTGCAAAGTCCCATCAAGGTAGTGGCTCTGAGGAGATATGCTGAGTCAGTAAAATCCAAGGCAGAGAGGTTACGTTTTAATATTAGTGAAACAGTTTTGTTCAGTTTTTTGTTTTGTTTTTGTTTTTGTTTTTTGAGATTCTAAAAAGGTATTCTTGATAGATTGTCTTGAAGAAGACAATCATGGGTACTAACTATGATGAAATTTTAAGAAAACTTCAAACTGTGTTGATGAGAAAAAGTCTAAGAAAATTGCATCAAGGAAACATTGAAAATGAACAGAATGGTATTCCTTCCAGGATTCCAAAACTTCATAGATTTCCAAAACTATTTAACATGTTGTAAATGGAAGTACTCATAATGTATTGGAAAAAGGGTTAGAGACATGGAAACCTTACCTACAAATGTGTATAAACTTAGATAGAAGATATACCAAGAATCAAGGGCTTTCCATTTTGATAGTTCTGTTTAGTAATTGCTAAAACTACTGTAAGAAATGAGGAAGAAAAAGAGGTAAATAGAACATTTCAAATGGTTGTTCAAGATGAGAAAAAGTCAATATCATAATGAAATGTGTAGAGAACAAAAGTGAAGAACATGCCCAGAATTTCTCAAGCTGAAATAATTGAAGAAAAAGTTCAAGCCTCAACTTGAAATATTGAAGGATGTTATTGGAAAAATATTGAATGATGCAGAAAGCATCAAAAAGAAAGGAAAGCATACAAGAGTCACTTCATTGAAAAGAAACAGTTGATGCTCCACCATTTCAAGTGAGCATATGATCAAGAACCAATGGTACTGAAGGAAGAAACCCAAGCTACACAGAAGGCATTGGAGAAAAAGAAGCTCTGGGAATTGATGGAACACAAATTGAAATCTTTTAACAAACTGATGCAGCACTGGAGGTTCTTACTCATCTATGCCAAGAAATTTGGAAGACAGTTACCCATCCAACTAATTTAAGATCTGAATATCTGTGCCCACTCCAAAGAGAGGTGACCCAACAGAGTGTGGATAAGGTTGAACAATATTATTACAATCACATGCAAGAAAATTTTTGTTGCAGATATTCTTTTTTTAATGGATGCAAATATACATTGACAGGAAACTGCCAGAAACTCTAGCTGAATTAAGAAGATACTATGGAACTAGGGATATCATTGATGATGTCAGACAGATCCTGATAAAAGCAGAGAATACCAGAATGATGTTTACTTGTGATTTATTGACTGTGCAAATAGTCTATAAATTTTTGACTGTATGGATAATGACAAGCTATGGATAACATTGGGAAGAATGGATATTCCAGACATTTGCTTATGCTTATGATGAGCCTGAATGTAGACCATAAGGCAGTTATTCAAATATAACAAGGTGATATTGAATCGTATAAATTCAGGAAAGGTATGTGTCATGGTTGTATATTTCACCATACTTATTCAATCTGTATGCTGAGCAAATAATCTGAGAAGCTGGATTATATGAAGAAATGTGTGATATTAAGATTGGAAGAATACTCATTAAGAAACTGATATGCAGATGCAACCTCGCTTTGCTGAAAGCAAAGAGGGCAAAAAATACTTACTGATCAAGATAAAAACCACACCTTTCAGTATGGATTCAACCTCAATGTAGAAAAACAAAAATCCTCACCACTGGACCAATGCACAACATTATGATAAATGGAGAAAAGATTTAAGTTGTCAAAAACTTCAGTTTACTTGAATACACTATCAACCCTCTTGGAAGCAGCAATTAAGAAATCAAACAACATATTGCACTAGGCAAATCTTGCACAAGACCTATTTAAAGTGTTCAAGAGAGAATAAATCAATTTGAGGACTGAGGTGCACCTGACTCAAGCCATGTTATTTTAATAGCCTCATTGTATATTAAATTTGGACAATGAATAAGGAAGACAGTAGAAGATCTGTGTTGGAAGAGGTATAGCCAGAATGCTCCTCAGAGGCATGTATGGTGAGAATTTGTCTCTCATACTTCATACATATCATCAAGAAGGACCAGTTCCTGGCAAAGGACATTATGCTTGATATGGTGGACAGTCAGAGAACAAATGGAAAGACCCCCAATAAGATGAACTGACACCTTGGCAGCAGAAATGAACTCAGTTATAGCAATAATTATGAAACTGACTCAGGACCAGGTAGTGTGTCACTCTGTTTTGCACAGAATCTCTATTTGTGGGAACAAATTTGATGGCATCTAACAACAGCAACAATGATTTTGTAGAAATACTTGTTGAATTACTAATTGCAAAAAAAAAAAAAAAAAAAGCATGGGAGCAGTGTCTTACAGCCTCTGATTTCACAAGGGGAAAGGAGGAAAATAATCATCAGTGTGAGCTTAACTCAGGCTGATTCATATCAGGAAGAGGTCAGATATGCCTCCACCCTTCAAACTTCTTGTCAGTTCTAAACCCAGCCATCTCTCCTATGGTACTCTCTACTTCTCTGCCTTCTCTATTGGGTTCAATAATTCATTGCAATGGTCCTACAGAACTCACAGATAATACTCATAATTTTATGATTTATCAAGGAAGTTAACAGGTTACAATTCATATTCCAGATAGTGTTTCAGATACTAGTGGTTGGTCAGGACAATCTCTTTTCTGTGAAGCCCACAGGCAAGCCTCTCTCTGTTCTTCAGCCCTATGACCTAGCCTCTGCCTTCCTTGGGCAGTGTTATAAAGTTCTTTTAGCACTGCTAATTAATGCCAAAGAGGAAGTCCACTGTACTATAAACCTCAGATCAAAGGTGCTCAGTTTTAGTTCCATGGGTCAGCAAACATTGCTCCCTCAATTAAGAACCCAGAGGTACCTCTACTCTGCAAGTTATTCTCCTGTCCAAAGACAATCAGATTGTTCCCTGGTCAGGTAATCCCAACACCCTTTCTAATGCTCTCGTTCTTGGTTCTGTAGCTGACTCTCCTCTGCCACTCCTACAGTGATACAACTCTCTGTCCCTGGATCAAGGAGGTTCAGTGTGCAGGAATTTTGGGTTCCAAAATACATACTCCACTCCTAATTCTTCTTTCTTGTTGGTGGTGAGACACTCATGCTTCTTCTGAGATGGCTTGTTTATTCATAGCAGGATGGCAAAATTGACCTATCCCCACATTAGAATCTCAAGGTTTTACAATCACAATCAACCTGAATGATTGTGGCATTAATTCAGTTGCCGATTACTCACAACTGAATCACATAATCCTATCAACATCTTCCACTGTCTTTTCTTACCCTTACCCATCAGGAAAAGAGGAAAGACAAAATATACCCAATCTGCATGGCTCCACCTAGTTATTTGATGTGAGTTACAAGGACTCAAGGAGTCATAATACACACACACATGCACACACATACTTCACACACAGTAAGGCCATAAATATATGAGTAGCAAAGGAAAATGTAGAATAGACATTCTAAGGATTGAGAAGAGGGATAAGAGAATGATATTGAGAAGTACTTAATCGTATCTTTATAAGTTTTTAACCTGGGTTGTTGTTAAGTGCCATCTATTTGGTTCTGACTGATAGCAACCCTGCATAGGATTTCCACGGAGCAGTTGGTAAGTTTGAATCACCAACCTTGTGTTTCAAACTGGCCTTGCCATTCAGTACTTTATCCCACAGCATCATACCAGGACTCCTAACTTGGTGGTGGTAGTGACGTACCGTGGAGTTGGTTCTGACTCATAGTGACCCTGTACAGGGTTTCCAAGGCTGTAAATCTTTACAGGAGCAGAATACCTCATCTTTTTCCCACAGAACAGCTGGTATCTTCGAATTGCTGATCTTGAGTTTCGCAGCCTGATTCATAACCATGATGCTACCAGAACTCCTTAGGACCTGGATAGTGTTTATTATATATTTCCTTGTTTTTGTTTATAGGTTAGAAGTATTCTGTAATATGTTTTAAAACAAAACAAGAAAAGCATGGGGGGGGGGATGAAGTAGAAATGACACATAAAAATAACACATAGATCAGAATTTTAATAAAATGGAGAAAAATAATTGAATAGTCAACAGAATACAAAAAATTATGAGGCACTTTGGTAGGCCAGTTTGAAAGCATTAAAGAAGGAGCAGAGCAGCAAAATAACCAACTGATAGAAACCATATGGCTACATTACAAATAACAATCCAAACATTTCTATTTTGTATTACATGGCACTGGACTAAATATTCTAATAAAATGACAGAAGTTGAAGATTATTTTTAAAAGAAAGCTCCAATTCTAAGGTATGTATAAGAAAATTTTTATGTTCAAAAACTCAAATAGGTTGAAACAAAATGATTTTTTTTTTTTAAAAAAAAAAGGTATATTATGAAAGTATCTTAAGTGAGTAATAAAAAATTAAGCATTGTAACACTTAATGGCAATTTAAAAATGATATAATTATAAATACATTGTTGTCCTTAGGTGCCATCTAGTCAGTACGGACTGATAGCAACTATGCACAACAGAACGAAACACTGCCCGATCCTGCACCAACTTCACAATTGTTGCTACATTTGAGACCATTGCTGCTGCCACTCTGCCAATACATATCTTTGGGTTCTTCCTCTTTTTCTCTGACTTTCCACTTTACCAAACCTGGTATCTTTTCCAGGGAATGGTCCCTCCTGATAATATGACCAAAATATGAGATGTGGAGTATAGCCATCCTGGCTTCCAAGGAACATTCTGTCTATACTTCTTCCAACACAGATTGGTTTGTTCTTTTAACTTCAAACTGATATCTTTGTTATTGATTTGTTTAGTGCAATGCATCATTTTGATTTCTTGACTACTCCTTCCTTGAGTGCTGATAATTGATTCAAGCCAAATGAAGTCTTTGGCAACTTCAGTTTTTCTCTACTTAAATGGATGCTGCTTTTTCTTCCAGAGGTTACGATTTTTGTTTTCTTTACAGTGAGGTGCAACCCACACTGAAAGCTGTCGTCTTTGGGCTTCAGCAGGAAGTATATTAAGGCCTCTTCATTTTTAGTAAATGAGGTTAAATCATCTGCGTATCAGCCCTCCTCTAATTCTGAGTCTTCTTCTAGTTTTGATACCATGTTTTCTTCATGTGATACCACTTCTAGAATAATTTGCTCAACATAAAGATTTAATAAGCATCGTAAAAGAATACAATCCTGGTGCATACCTTTCTTAATTTTAAACAACTTGGTGTTTACTTGTTCTGTTTGAATAATTGCCTCTTGGTTTAGGTTCCTCATGTGCACAATTAAGCGTTCTGGAATATGTTTTCTCTGCAGTGTTGTCCATAGTTTGTCATGATCCATACAGTTGAAAGCCTTTGCATAGTCAATAAAGCACAGGTAAACATTTTTGGTATTCTCTGCTTTCAACCAAGATCCATCTGATGTTAGCAATGATATCCTTTATTTCATATCATTTTCTGAATGCAACTTGAACCTGTGGAAATTCTCTGTCAATGTATTGTTGAAGATGTTTTGTATTATCTTTAGCATAAATTATACTTGCATGCAATAATAAATGATACTGTCCCATGATTTCTGCATTCTCATTGGAATGGCCACACATATGGATCTCTTCCATTTAGGTGGCCAGGTAGCTGTCTTAGAAATTTTCTGACGTAGATGAATGAATGCCTCAAATAACGCATCAATTTTTGGAAAGATTTCAATTTGTGTTCCATGAATTCCCGATGCATGGGTCTTTGCCAATACCTTCTAATCACATTGGATTTCTTCCTTCAGTACCATTGGCTCTTGATCATATGCTACCTCTTGAAATGGATGAACATCGACTATTTCTTTTTGGTACAGTGACTCTATGTATCCATTCCATCATTTTAATGCATTTTGCATCATTCAATATTTTGCCCATAAAAATCCTAAAATATTGCGATATATAATTTTTTTCTCGAGTCACTCAGCATGAGAAATGCTGAGTGTTCTTCTTTTTTTGTTTTCTAATTCCAGGTTTTGCACATTTTGTTATAACACTTGACTTTGTCTTCTTGAACTGACCTTTGAAATTTTTTATTCATATTTGTTACCTCCTAAGAAGTACAGCCAGAGAGCTCCTTGGAAGCCAGGATGGCAAAACTTCGTCTCTCATACTTTGGACTTATTGTCAGGAGGGAACAGTCACTGGAGAAGGATATCATGTTTGGTAAGATGGAAGGGCAGAGAAAAAGAGGAAGATCCCCAACGAGATGGATTGGCCAGGTGGCAGCATCTATGGACTCAAGTGTGGCAACAGTACGCCTAGGATCGGACATTGTTTCGTTCTGCTGAGCATAAAGTCGCTATGAGTTTGTGCCGACTTGATGGCGCCTAACAACAATGTCTTCCATTTGCTCTAGCATCTCTATGCTGGAGAGCAAATTTCAGAGTCTTTTGTGACATCTATTTGGGTCTTTTCCTACTTTACTGTCTTCTTAATGACCTTTTGCTTTCTTCCTGTATAATACTCTTGATACCACCCCACAACCCATCTGGTCTTTGATCTACAGTGTTCAGTGTATCAAATCTGTTCTTCAGATGATCTCTAAATTCAGTTGGGATATGTTCAAGGTCATATTTTGGCTCTTGTGTACTTGTTTTAATTTTCTTCAACTTCAGCCTGAACTTGTACATGCGCAATTGATTTTCTTTTCCACAGTCTGCCCTGGCCTTCTTTGGCTGATGATATGGAGCTTTTCCACTGTCTCTTTCCACAGATGCAGTCCATTTGTTTTCTGTGTATTCCCTCTGGTGAGGTCCATGTTTACAGTTGTCTTTTATGTTGCTAAAAAAATGGTATTTGTAATCTAAAAGTCATTGCTTTTACAAAATTCAATCATGCATAATTTCTATCACCAAGGAAAAAATTTCCAACTACTGATCCTTTTTCTTTATTTCCAACCTTTGCATTTCAGTCACCAGAAATTATCCATACATTTTGATTGTATGTTTGATCAATTCCAGACTGAAGAACTTGGTAGAATTCTTCAATGTCATCATCACTGGCTTTAGTAGTTGGTGCATATATTTAATAACAGTGGTATTTAGTGATCTTTTCTGTAAGCATAGGGTTATTATTCTATGACAGACAGCATTGTACTTCAAGACAGATCTTTCTTTCTAGCTTGTTTGCTTGCTTTTACTTTAATTTGCATTTCATTTTAAGTATAATTTACTCCTGAGCTATATGTTTTTGTCTCTTCAGTTTCTTCTGGGATGTATTTTTCTTCTGTGCAACCTCCTCTTCTGGTTTAGGAACAGTTTATTCCTTTTTAGTGAGGACCATCTCAATGCAGCAGTGAAGAGCTCATGTATGGGTTGATCCAACCATGAGCTCTGTAACTTTGGTGGTTCATTTTGGGGGTTTTGTTGACCTGGATGTACTCAATGACCAGAGAATCCATATCTAAACCCTTAAGTTCAGCATTGCTTTCTGCAGTTTTAAGCATGTGCAGCAAAAATCTAGTGCTCTGTTTTTTGGCCACCTGGGCACACCTACCAATGCCACCATTATAACATCAGAATGGTACACATTGCTTGTATAAAGTGAACATCATTTAGGTACTTGTTGGCTTTTCAGATGTGCATAACCTCAATGGCCTGAGCAGTCTCATGGGTGTTCTTAAAATCGACCTGGAGATTTGAACCTCTTGATTTGCATGGTTTGGGAAGTTTTATGGGTTAAGCGAGTAGTGAACCAATTTTTGAGCTTACTGAAAGAGGAGGAACAGTGATTCCTGGAAGAATTCCAAAACAGATAGTGATGTGTTATTTTAATGATTAATGCTTCACCATTCTTCTTTAATTTATCATTCCAGAAATAGTAAACCATGTGATTGTCTGATTCAAAATAGCCAATAACAGTCCATTTCAGCTCAATAATGCCTAGAATTTTAATGTTTATGCATTCCACTTCATTTTTGCCATTTTCCATTTTTCCTAGATTTTTTTTGTACATTCCATGTTCTGATTATTAATGGATATTTCCAGATTTTTGTCATCATTTTGAGTTGTGCCCCATCAACAAATGAAGGTCCCATAGGCTCTACTTCATTTGCACCTTCACAACCAGCTCTATTTTGAGGAAGTCGCTCTTCCCCAGTTGTATTTTGAGTGCCTTCCAACATGAGAGGCTCATTCTTGTCATATATGACAATATTCTTGTGCTCGTCATCATGTTTCAATATTCAATATTCTGCTACTATCTGACAGTGTCCCACTGCTGTTCATAAGATTTTCTGTGACTAAATATTAGGGAAGTTCGTATCTGCTTCTTCCTAGTCTGCCTTCATCTGGAAGCTCAGGTGAAGCCTGTTCACTGTAGGTAGCCCTGCTGGTATTTAAAATATCAGTGGCATAGCTTCCAGAATCACAGCAATACATAAGCCACCATGGTATGAAGAACTGACAGACAAGTGATGTCTTATAAGTATGTGATGATATAAAAATTATAAATATACAATTTATACATTTATAAATGTAAGAGCTAACAGAAAAATACCAAGATATGCAAAGCAAAAACAGACAATATTTTGAAAGGGAAATAGATAAAGATCATTGTTGGATATTTCTATTCTACCCTCCATAATTGTCAGCACTAAACATAAACCATTAATAATTTATATGACTTGAAATGCACATCCAAGTTTACCAACCAAAGCACAGATTGCCCATTCTTTAAAAATGCATATGGAAAATACGTTAGGCTAGACAATAATCTAGGTCATAAAGCAAACCCCAAACACTCTGTTTCAATTCTTTCAAACTATTGTGAAGATCTTAAATTTTTCATCCAATAAGTGTATCAGAAAAACAAGAAAAAGGCCCCATTACCTGCATCGCCCAGGAAAAACATTTGCCAACACCTCTGATTATATGTTCTTTACTCAATCCCTCTAGCCACATATCAGTTGTCAAAGTTCTATTGGTAGTATTCTTAATTAAAAAGTTGCATGGCATAAATGTTATATGAATTTTGCCTGAGATTCTTCCCATTAACTAATCAGAGTGACCAAATATGTGATATACTACTAGAAAAACTTGCCAGAAGCCAAGAAGATGTGAAAATAAGTGGTGTACATCACAGGAATACAATTCTTTAAGGATTTATTGTGTTTATATAGAGGCAGCAATTATCCTTTATTCCAGACTATATTTTCAAATCCCAAGTATAATGAACTAGACAGGGATAATATCGCCTTCTAAATAAAAATGAAAAAAAAATGCTTACTGTCCAATATAGTAGAACAAGGCCTCCTTTTGGAGTGAAGGGCAAACATACTTAATATATTTTATTAGATTCAAGTTCTCTAAAGTCTGGATTCCTAATATAACACACATTGTTCATGAAAGTTCTATCTGGAATTTTTAATAACAGCTCTAGGAATTGAGGCAGGTGTCATTGTTGTTGCTAGGTGCCATTGAATCGGTATTGACTCATAGCAGCACTAAGAACAATAGAACAGAACACTGGCCTGTCCCAGGCCCAACTAAAAATTGTTGGGACACATGAGCCCATTGATGCTGCCACTTTGCCAATCCATCTCACTGAGGTGCCACCTTACCAAACATGATATCTTTCTCCAGCAACTGGTCCCTCCTGACATGTCCAAAGTATGAGAGACAAAGTTTGACCATCATGGCTTCCAAGGAGCACTCTGGCTGCACTTCTTTAAACACAGATCTGTCGGGTCTTTTGGTAACCCATGGTACTTTCAATATTCTCCTCCAACACCATAACTCAAATGCACCAGTTATTTTAATAACTTCCTTAAGAGGTTATTGAAAGTACCATGGCTTGGGTCAAGTGCACCTTAGTCCTCAAGCTGATATCTTGCTCTTCAACACTTTAAAAAGGTCTTGTGCTGCAGATTTGTCTAATACAATACATCATTTGATATCTTGACTGCTGCTTCCATGATTG